>NC_034591.1:75784263-75789807 GCF_900095145.1 Mus pahari
CACACACACACACACACACACACACACATATACACATAATCACATACACACTCATTCCCAGTGAACATTTTCATATCCTTTCCAAAATTATTCCATGCAACTTACAATTAAGATCTGAGTATGGCAAGCTCCACAAAGTCTCTGCAGTGACGCCTCTGCTGCTGCTGCTGCTTTATCTCAGGGAAATTGGCTCATAAGTGTGATATTGTAATATTCTCGATAGTATCTGTGAGATCACTGTTATGCTGCTGTAAATTCAATTTCCTAAGAACAATTCATCCATGTTAGTTATATAAGTGGATTAAGTAATAGCTATGAATTAATACCTTAGCAATAAGTGATCAGTGTTTATTTCTATTGTCATTATGTGTTTCATAAAGGTTCCATGACACTAGCTTGAGTGGCTAAGGTCTTCAACTGCTGAGATTTTTGAAGATTTATTCTTGTTGCTGACAGTGGACAGTACATCTGCCAACACCACGTGCCTTGTCACCTGAAAGTCACATACTCACATTACCTTCTCTGATTACTGTTACTGTTTTAAGGTCATTACCCACTAATTGTGGTAAAGCTAAAATAAAATAGATACTTGTCATCTATTGTGTTCGTATGTCCCCCTTGGATCACTAAATCTCTACAAAGCAGAAGGCAAAAATCACCATAAATTTGAAAACAAAAACTATTCCACAATCAAATACAGTGAGGATGAGGAGGTAAGATAATCTTTCTTTTAAAATGTAGAGCTAGGTATATAAAGCAGCTCTTGGTCTTTTATTGCACATCTCTTGAGACAGTTGTCTGAACACTGCTTGTTTTTCAGTCTGGGTCAACTTAATTGTGATGGCTTCTCCACTCTTATGACTTTTTTTTTTTTAATCAGCACGTTTTGGGTATTAGTACTTACAACTAAATATTACGATTTAAACTCCTGTGAAAGGCCACAGAATTGTAATTTTTTCAAGTAAAACAAGTGACTATTCTCAGTGGATGCATATGTTAACAACTCTGTAGTCATGGTAGCTATAGTCTTTTCTGGTCCACTCTCAGCTTCAGTGAACTCCAGAGAAAGATGCCACTTGATCATTTAGAAGATGTGTCATTTTCTGTATGTGACAATTATTTACAAAGTAATGGATGTGAAGAGAGTCATTAAAGAACATATCTTTGGGAAAAGAAAAAATACTTCAGATTACTATTTGTTAACTTATATTATCATTTTATATATTACTTATATTAAATGTGCTACATTAATATATTTTAGATGTAAAAGTAATACAAAGTTACTATCCATAGAATTTTGTGCATTTGCAATTTTAAAATTGGTATATGACTACTCTTCTTTCAATTTGGAGAGCAGGGCTTAAGTTAAGTATTATTATTGTATTATACCACCAACATTCCATGTCACAAGCAATGGATTGCCTCAAACTAGAGTCACAGTTGGTCATGAGCCATCATGTCATTGCTCAGAATCTAACCCTACTCTAGACAAGAGTTAAAATTGCTCTTAATCACTATTCCAGCTCTGTAGCCTTAATCCCAATGCTCTTCTGCACAGAGAATATCAGTTTGCAGCTACTGTAAATACATGTTGAGAGAATTACATGATTTGCTCTGGCAATTGAGATGAATCCATTTGTTTAAGAATTAATCACCAAAAAAAATTTATCACCAAAAATTCTATGAATATAAAATGTGTGATTTATCATGTTATCTTCATCGAGACATTACAGGAAGGTCTCTTCTACTAACTTCTGCATTATTTCTATACATGCATGCATATATGTGTCTCTATATATGAAATATAAAAGTGAAATTGAAAGTATAATGAAGCACACTTTTTCTTACAAAATTCTAGTTCAGTGTGGTCATTCACAATTTCTTTGTCACAAAGCTGATTTTAAAGTACTTAATTAAATCAATTCAATAATAAAATGATTCTGGTAACCAGACCAAGTAACTTACATAAGCACCAAATGTAAAATTGTTGAGTGGAACTGTAAAAATATCTGGGACCTGGTGATATATGACACCACTTGAGATCTTGGTTTTGACAGTATGTGATCTCAAACAAGAATTCCCAAATAAAATATTAACATGGTAATATTAATAATCACATGTTTGTCATTATATATGGAAAATAGTGCTTGTCTTAATGTCACATGTTTTCTCTTCTTGGAGACTCCTAACTCCACATCATCAGGTGTGATTATGTAAAGTTTAGAAACTATAAAAACCTGGAAAGCAAAACCAGACCATTGCCAGGATATGGGGTGAGTGTGGAAACAATAGACACCAGAATAGCTGAATACAAGTATCTGATCAAGAAAATGGGAAAAACAGTGCTACTTGGTAGGAAAGAGGTAGGTACATACAAAAGAAGTGGGAAGAAGGTAAGGAGGAGTAGCAGGACACAATTTATCAAAGAGGAAATTGGGTAGATTCTTATGTAATGGTGTGGGAGATAAATAAAGAGAAGAGGGTAGATAGGTAGAATAACATGGATGACCTGAAATAAGGAATTGTGTTGTGAGTGACACACTTTCCTTTCCCACAAAAGGAAGGAAAAATAGTAGTTCTTTGATTCTTAATTGAAGTTCACAAAGAGTTTTAATGTGATGGGAAGTGAACTAGAATTCATCTAGGACCATTTATAACTATAATAGTTATATTATTAATAGGGTATAGAAAGTACAATTATGTACCAGCATCTTCAATTCTAAATTTTCAGGATGTAAAATTTCATGTAGAAAAAATATTTAAAAACAATGAGATGAGAGATACTTTAGTGATTGAAATTGGGAGATAATCATGAACTGTGATCACATCCAAATTATGAGTCAAAACATGGATGAAGCAAAAGAGGATGATAAAATTACAGAATGTGAGGCAGAATTTTGAATGGCTTTTGAGATTTTTTTGACAGAACAACATGCATTTTGCTCAGTTACATAGATATGATTAATATTCTGTACTCATCACTACTATTTTATGAGTTACCTATACAATGAGAAATATTAAATCAATGGGATTGAATTTCTAAGGCATTCTATTAAGAAGCCTGAGAAAAACTGTTCATGCTGTACAGATATGACTGTGTAGACATTTATTAACTTAATTTTTATATCTATGAGATACATAGATGTTTTATAGAAATGTGGGCTATGATATACAGTCTGGAATATCAGACATTGAAGATACATATTAATGAAGAATTGGTAGACAAAATAGAATGATAATATAAGCAAACTGTCCAATGAATCCCAAGTTTCACATATACACTCTTTGGTTTTTTTTTCAGATATATGAAATACACTTTTACTATGTTCTCAAGATGAATATACTCTACACTATGTCCTCATTAAAGAATGTCTTCTATATCCAAGCTGGACTTGGAGTCCTAGCCAATATGTTTCTCCTTTTTTTCTATATTTCCAAAATACTAGGTGACAGAACTAAGCCCATGGACCTGATCTCCTGTCAACTGGCCTTCATTCACATAATGATGATCCTCAGTGAAGGAGATAACTTGCTTGCAAACATATTAGAGTCACTAAAATTAGGGAATGACATCAAATGTAAGACAACTTTTTACATAAACAGAGTGATGAGAGGCCTCTCTGTCTGCATCACCTGCCTTCTGAGTGTGTTTCAGGCTGTCACAATCAGTCCCAGTACTTCACTGTTGGCACAATTTAAGAATAAAGTAAAAAGACACATTATCTATGCTTTTTTCTATTTTTGGTCTTTCAATTTGTCATTCAGTAGTAGGTTGATCTTCTATGTTGCTGGTTTTACCAATGTGAGTGAGACCCACCAGATGCAGGTCACTAAATCCTGCTCACTCTTCCCCATGAACCACATCATCAGAGAATTGATGTTAACAGTGATAATCTCCAGAGATGTGTTTCTTGTAGGAGTCATGTTGACTACAAGCACATACATGGTGATTATCTTGTGCAGACATCAAAGGCAATGCAAACATCTTCATAACATCAGCCATCTAAGAGCATCCCCTGAGAAAAGGGCCACCCAGACCATCTTGCTGTTGGTAGTGTTCTTTGTGTTCATGTACTGGTTGGACTTCATCATCACTTTCACCTCAATCATGTCATGGATGTATGGACCCATTGTGCTGTCTGTTCAGAAATTAGTGATGTATGCCTATCCCACAATAACTCCTTTAGTTCAAATCACTTCTGATAAGAGAATAATCAGTATACTGAAAAACGTGTACTCCAAGTTTCACTAGATTTTCTAAAAATGATTATTTCTCTTCCTTTAAAAATTATTCACTTATTTTGATTTATATATACAAGTGTCATACCTTTTCTAAATTGCACATCCTTCTTAATCTTCACTTGTTCATGTACAACAGTGACATTCATCATATGATTCAAGTAGTTTATGGTATTACATACATATATTCTTTTGACATTACAGATGCCATATACTATAAACTTTCAAGGTCATTGTACCGCATAATTGCTCTTTCCACATCAATTCTCTTCTTCATACTTTTTGCTTTATCTTAGAAGTGTCCTTGATTCTGAGGTTATTCAAAGTAGCTACTCACTGATAAATGCTTTGTCAGCTTTTTCTTGAAGCCATTTTAATCTATATTTATTCATAAATTTTAGTCAAAATTGTAGCTTTAATGATGTTTACAAAATTCAACATTTTAAAGTTAATAATGAGTTTAATATGAATTAATGTTGTCCTTTTTTAAGTACAGTTACTCAATTAGTCTCATATGAAACTTTATTAAGTGTTTTTACTTGCTCTTCATTTCATCCACATTTATTGAAATATTATTGATAAATAAAATTATTTAAATACAGATACATATGTACAATATGGGATTTGTGAATGTGTGTATTCTTGTATACATGTGCACAGACAAAGGAGGTGTGTTCATGTACACGTTTGGCCAGGAGATGATCTTGGCTGCTCTTCTTCAGATACCATTCAACTTATGCTCTTATAGTGTATCTCTTCTGTACTTGGAGCCTACCAAATAGTCTCTTACCTAATAGGAGGTTAACAGATAGGGATTCTCATATCTCTTCCTCTTCTCTTCTGTGATCACTAGTGTTTATCCATACCCCACAATTTAACACTTATTTATTTCTTTTATTGGAAAACATTTTTCATATATTATATTCTGATTAGATTTTCTCCTTCCTCTAGTTCTACCAGTTCTCCCTCATCCTCTCTATCTTGATCAACCCTCTTTAAGTTTCCCTTATTAAACAAAACAGCATCTAATCAATAATAATATGCTAAATAACAGTAATTTAAAACAAACATAAAAACAAAAATAGAGAAAAACATGGTAGAAAAGAGACAAAGAAAGGAACAATAAATAATATGTAATAGGTGACATGAAGACATAGACGCACACAAGTTTAACAGAGATACCCTTTAAGAATACAAAATCCTGAAGGCCTGAGCCTTAAGGAGAGCCATCTTTGCTCTGGTGCACTGCCAGAGAGAGGGCAGCTGGGGAAGCCACACAGCTTCTGGGAAAGATCCTGTTTCTGG
>NC_034591.1:75789818-75836592 GCF_900095145.1 Mus pahari
GAGAGGAGAGGAGAGAAGAGAAGAGAAGAGAAGAGAAGAGAAGAGAAGAGAAGAGAAGAGAAGAGAAGAGAAGAGAAGAGAAGAGAAGAGAAGAGGTAAGAGCAAGGGAGCAAGAGGAGTGAGATGAGTGAAAGGTTAGAGAACAAAGGAATGAGAGAGTGAGAAAGCAAGGAGGGGCCAAACAGCCCCTTTTAAAGTGAGCTGCTATCTTTTCTGTTGCTAGGTAAATGGGTAGGAGTTTAGCCTGAAGGTCAGAAGCTTGGGACATTGCTTATGTGACTTCTAGCCATGCTTCTCTTGTGGGGGCTGTGTGTGTGGGGGGGGCGGTAACTTAGGCAGGAGCTAGAGTTCCAGGAGCATGAGAGAACTCCTTCTGTCCCATGTAGGTAAATTATGACCACTAGGTCCCAGGTTTCAGCATCTCAGCTCAACTGGAGACCAGGCTTCTATGCATAGCCCAATGTCCCACATCAATGTATTTGCATTTGCAAATAATATGATTGTAGATATAAGTGACCTCAAAATTCTACCAGTGAACTCTGATAGCTGATAAACACCTTTAGTGAAGTGGCTGTACACAAGAATAACTCACAAACATCACTAGTCCTCCTGTCTTACTGGGAGTTTCTATTACTGCAAAGAAACACCATGACCAAATAGCAAGTTGTAGAGGAAAGGGTTTATTCACCTTACTCTTCCACATAGCTGATCATCACCAAAGCAAGTCAGGAGAGGAACTCAAGCAGGGCACAATTTTTTGAGTCAAGAACTGATGTAGAAGCCATGGAGAGGTGCTACTTCCTAGCTTGCTTCCCCTGGCTTACTCCAACTGCCTTCTTCTAGAGCCTAGGGATGATACCTCCCACAATGGACTGGACTCTCCCCTATTAATATGAGAAAGTGCCCTACATCTGGATCTCCTCTCTTTGTTCTCTCTTTCTCTTTCTCCCTCTTACTCTCTCACCTTTCTTCTCTCTCTCCTTTTACCCTTTGTCTCCTCTTGGCCATGGTATTTCTCTCTTTCTACCTTCTCTCTTTCTCCTTGCCATTCTGCAATAAAGCTCTAAAACTATAGACAGTCTCTGCTCATCAAGGCTGTGTTCACTCTCGCTGGTGTGGAACCTCTCTCCCCTCTGCCCTCTCTCCCATAACTCTGGGCTACAGGGTGTACCCCAGGGCCCCCAGGTTGGTCTGCCCCTTGTCCACCCCCTCTGCCCCGTGTCGAGTGGGTCAGAGGCTTGGATGCTCACCCAGGGCTGAGTGGAAAGCATCTAGCAGCCCTCCCATGTCTGCCTGTCCAGAGCATAGGTGGAACTCTGGTGGGATGTAGGTCCTTCCTCCTCCTCTTTCCCAGGCCCCTTTTTAGCTCCCACATGTTGGCTTTTTCATTTCCAATTCATATTCCCTGTTCTTTATTGTTCTTGTTGCTCTAACTAGAACTCAAATACTCTGCTGAATAGATAGGAAAAGGGTGGAAACCACTGTTTTGTTCCTGAATTTAGTGAAATTGGTTTGAATTTCTCTCCTTTTAATTTGATGTTGACTATAGGCTAATGTAAACTGCCTTTATTATTTTTAGGTATGTTCCTTGCATATATAATATCTCCAAGACTTTTAACATGAAGGTGTATTGGATATTGTAAAAGGAATTTTGTTATACCTAATGAAATTATCATGTGTTTATCTTTTAATTTCAGTTTCTTTTATGGTATATATTGCTGATTTTGTATTTGAGTCTTCCCTGAATTTCTTTGGTTTTGTTCCTTTCTTTGTTTCCCTCCTTTCTTCCTTCCTCCCCTCCTCCTCTTTCCCCCTCTCTCTTTCTCTCTTTCTTTCTTTTACATCCATATCTCAGCCTCCCTCCTCTAACTCTCACCCTCACATCCCCCTCCTCTCATTACCCCTTCTTTTCTCCTCAGAGACAGGAAGTCTACCATGGACCTCACCTGGAACAACAAATTACAGCAATTCTAAGATCATCCTTTCCCACTGAGGACCAAAAGGGCAGTCCAGTTAGAGGAAGGGTGTCCAAAGGCAAACAACAGAGTCAGGGATAGTCCCAGCTCCAATTGTTAGGGACACAGGTGAAAAACATGCTGCACATCTGCTATAAATGTGTAAGGAACCTAGGTCTAGCCCCTGTATGCTCTTCTGTTGGAGGTTCAGTCTCTGTGAGCCTTTGTGGGCCCAGATTAGTTGACTATGTAGATCTCCTTGTGTTGTCTTTGACCTATCTGGCTCCCTCAATCTTATCCCCCACTCTTTCACAAGAATCCCTGAGCTCTGCCTCATGTTCACTGTGGGCTTCTTCATCTGTTTCTAACTGCTGTTGGATGAAGCTTTTCAGGAGAGTTATTAAAGGCTCCTGTCCACAAGTATAACAGAGTATCATTGAGTGTCAGGTTTGTATAAGTTCATGTCACCCATCCCAGGTCTCCAGCTTGTTAAAGAGATGCCCTTCTTCATTGTTTTCTGTTCTTTTCTTCTAGCTCTTTTCTGTTTCCCCTTGCCACATTTGATCCTTATTTCCCTCCTCACCCTCTCTCCCACCTAGTTCCATTCCAACATCTACCTCCAATATATGTTTTATTTCTCCTTCTGAGTGAGATTTAAGCATCCTAGCTTGGGACCCCTTCTTTAGTTTCTTGGGTCTGTGGATTGTAGAATGGCCATCCTTTACTTTTTGGCTAATGTCCACTTATAACTGAATACTTTCCATGTGTTTCTTTCTGGGTCTGTCACCTAACTTGGGGTTTTGATACTCTCATGGGTATCAGATGTAATCTCAGAGTTATTTTTGATTTGTATTTCCCTGATGAATAAGGTCATCGAACACTTATTTAAGTGCTTCTCTCGATTAGAGATTTCTCTGCTATGAGCTCTCTATTTATCTATGTACCCCATTTTTAATCTATGCACCCCATTTTTAATCTATACACCCCATTTTATCTAGCACCCCATTTTTAGTTAGGTTATTTGGTTTGATGGCATCTAATTTCTTGAATTCTTTAGATATTTTGGATAGTAATATTCTCTTGGGTATTGGGTTGGTGAAGTTCTTTTTACATTCTGTAAGCTACCTTTTTTTTCCTATTGATGTTGATTTTTTTTTGCCTTAGAGAAGCTTTTCAGCTTCATGGAGTCTTATTTATTACTTGTTGATCTTAGTGCTTGAGCTGTTGGAGTTCTGTTCAGAAAGTTGTCTCCTGTTCCAGTGTGTTCAGACAGTTCCTCCACTTTCTCTTCTACTTAACTTAATGTGTCCAGGTTTATGTTGAGGTCTTTGATTCACTTGGGTTTGAGTTTTGTACATGATATAAATATAGATCTATTTGCATGATTCTACATGCAGACGTACCCTTAGAACAGCCCAAGTTTTAGATGATATCTTCTTTTATCCAGTGTACGATTTTGGCTTCTTGGTCAAAATGTAAGTGCTGATAGTTTTGCATGTTTACTTATGGGTCTTCGATAGAGTTGGTGGATATTTTGTTGATTGATTTTACATATATGCTCATGAGAAAAATTGGTGTGTAATTTAATTTCGTTGTTGAATCTTTGTGTGGTTTGAGTATCCAGGTGACTGTTGCCTAAGAAAAAAGGAATTTGGCAATGTTCTTTCTGTTTCTATTTTGTGGAGTAATTTGAGGATTATTGGTGTTAACTCTCCTCTGAAAGTCTGGTAGAATTCTGCAGTAAAACCATCTGGTTCTGGACTGTTTTGAGTTTGGAGACCTTCAATGAGTGCTTTTATTTCCTTAGGGTTTGGTGGTCTATTTAAATTGCTTATAACATCTTGATATAACTTTAGTAAATAGTATCTATTAAGAAAATTGTTTAATTTTTATTTGTTCATTTCCAATTTTGTGGAATGCATGATTTTGAAGAATGACCCAACAATTCTTTGAATTTCCTCAGTGTCTGTTGTTATATTCTCCTTTTTATTCCTGATTTTGTTAACTTGGATCTTTTCTGTGTTTTTTGGTTAGTTTGAATAAATGTTTAATCTATCTGATTTTCTCAAGGACTAACTATTTATTGCATTGATTCTTTGTATTGTTCTCTTTTTTATGTTACTTATTTCAGACTTTAGTTTATTTCTAGACGTCTGCTTTTTTTGGGTGTGATTTGTTGTTGCTGTTTGTTTTGTTTCATTGTTTTCAAATGTGTAGTTAAAGTTGCTAGAAGGAGATCTCCCAATATATTTTTTTGTTGTTTTGTTTAATATAGGCACATAGTCCTGTGAATTTACCTCTTAGTACTTCTTCCATTACGCCCCATAGATTTGGGCATATTATACATTTCCATTTGGACTCTTTCTAGAAAGTCTTTAATTCCTCCCTCCCCCCCCCCTCTTCAGAGGACATGATAACTATGGAGCTAGAGGGAGATGACCTGATGATGTTTCTTCCTCATAACTACTTCTTGGGGCATCATTCTACAAAGATATGTGTCAAAGGATAAGCTGGGTGAGTGTTTCTTTTACTCTTCATTACAGTGAGAGCAGTAGTAATTGGTAGAAGCAAGCAGGATATTCTGTAATAAACTATTAGAGAAGTCTCTGCTTAGAATGTTACATTTGAGCCATACTGTATAATAAGCATTCAACAGATGCTTGTAGACATGAACGTATCTGTGGTAACCATTTATAAAAGAACATATATTTCACTTAATGTGGTCTCCAATTACATATGTAACACTAGAAGGGGGCTATTGGAAAGAGGACAGGGGCCTAGCAGAACAATGGAGAAAGACACGAAAGACTAAAGGGTAAAATTCATCAATGGGTATTATATTTTGAATGAACATATCATGAAATCCATCATATTTACAATGAATGTGCATGTAAAATGTCACTCCAGATGCAATAATTTAGAAAGCATGTCTAATTAAGAGCTTCTGTGTATTCTATGAATTCCAATATTCAAGTATGTTGGTTTTAAATTCCTGTAATAGAACACTGAAATACCTTTCAGGGTGAAAACAAAAAACACACACTTATTGGTGTGCAGGAGTACATTTATAGTATTAAGTTACATTTCAATTGTACTTTGCATTTTCTCATTTTACTTCTTTATCCAGTTAACTGACTGTATGCATTTAATAGAGTGAAACTTAAGCTAGGATTATACAGGAAATATTAACTAATTTAGTGTTTATCAGTAATTTTCTAGTTTTTTTGATAGTCTCAGCAATTAAACTTTATTTTACTGATACTTATTTCTTCTATTAATTCATTCCAGGGACAGTAATTCTAAATTAGGTTAAGCTACATTGATTAGCTGTTTTACATTTACTTAAGTATATTCTCAGAAGGCTGCTTTCTAAGATGATTTATGGAATCCTCTCTGTGTAATTTCCTTTTCTCTTAGGTTCCTGCCCACTACTCCTCTTCAGGCCTCCATTTATTCCTCTTTTTCCCTCATGAAATTACAAAATTTCAAGTAAATTTTTTACTAACTTTTCACAAATTAATGACTTTTACTTTTAAATTAAGTGTTTTGAAATTATAGAGGCTTATAAAAAAGATTTTTTTTCTCCATCCATATGGAGACCTGATAGCTATGACCTGCTGTTGTAATTACTGATATTTAATATGTTGTATCCATCGATAGCATATGTTTGTTGAAAAATTATTGCTTTAAGCAGTCCTCAATATTTCTTCATGTCAATTGCAAAATATTAAAAGATACTTATCAAGTGGGTAGGCCTTACTTATACCATAACCATGAAAGTTATTTGAAGAAGATAGGACTGTTTTTGTTTTTTTGTTTTTTGTTTTTGTTTGTTTTAGTTTTTTATTAGCTATTTTCTTTATTTATATTTCAAATGTTATACCCTTTCCTAGTTTCCCCTCTGAAAATCCCCTATCCCATCCCCCCTCCCTCTGCTCCCCAACTCACCCACTCCCATTCCTGGTCCTGCCATTCCCCTATATTGGAGCATAGAACCTTCATAGGACCTAGGGCCTCTCCTCCCATTGATGATGGACTAGGCCATCTTCTGCTACATATAGAGCCACATGTCCCACCATGTGTTTTCTTTGATTGGTGGTTTAGGAACTCTGGGGGTACTGGTTAGTTCATATTGATGTTCCTCCTGTGGGGCTGCAAATTCCTTCAGCTCCTTGGGTACTTTCTCTAGTTCCTTTATTGGGGACCATGTGCTCCACAGGACTGCTTTATATATCACACTTTTATCTTAGCATCAATACTGTTCCATGTCCAGTGTATCTATTTTTTTATTTCCACTGGCTCAGCTTCAAATCCACTATAGTTAGGACAATAATATAGGTGTACATTAAACTTTTTGGTTTGTATCTAGCCAAATTCCTGTCTGTTCTCATAGTTCTGTGTGTAGTAATTTTAACCATGGTTACTAGGCCAATTAACTGATTTTTTTGGAAATTTATTTTCTTACTCATTAAAATGCTCTATGCCTATCTAGGAAAGTTGCTTGGAAAAGGTTTCTTTGTTTTTGTTTTGTTTTGTTTTTTAATTCCTTCCAGGTCTAAATTGTGTTTATTCTAACTTCACACTTGATTGATGGTTTGGCTGGACACAACTGCTGCTATTTCTCAGAATTCTGTAAAGTATGTGTTATTCTTACAGGATTTCTGTTAAACAAAAGGTTATTCTGATGGCTGATTCTTATTTCAAACTGATCTTATAAGGTTTGATAATTTTGTGTTGTTAAGGTGTGGTAATTTGATATTTCTTTTCTATGTTTTCTTTATTTCTGAGAGGCTTATTGGGAAAATACTGGTCATTCTGAATAAACTCTGCTTATCCTTCTTTTTCAGGTCCTGTTGTTTTCCATTTCCCTTTGTATTTAGAAAGTTCCTTGACTTTCCCTTTCTATAATCTTTATAGTTTTATAGGCACTGTGTTCTGTGACTTTCTATTTCTTTACCACTTTCTTATTTTATAGCACACTGTCTTTTTCTGAAAATTCCTTTTTCTGATTTTTATTTGATGGAAATATTTCTCACATATAGTCTAATCCTTAAACACAGACTTGAAGAATAAAATTCTTAAAATCTCAGTTTGGATTTTATTTTTCTGGCAGGTTTTATGAGAGAGCTCTGAATGACTGCCTTCTAGGTCTCCAGCCTGATTTCTTTTGTCTCACATGAAGAAAGCTGATGAAGGTAAATTGAGTTAAGAAGAAGCTATTCCCTGAGGTCTAAACATAATAACTTAGGAAACATAAACTTAGGAATACTTAGGGAAGTATCAACTCATGGCCTAGGAGATTATAAGACATTGTTAACATTATAGAACATTTTTTTAAAAAAATTAAGATGTTTATTCTATTGCAAAGATTTCCAATAAAGCTTTCTTTGTAGATTTCTAATAATCTTATCTGTGTGTTTCAAAAGTACCTATTTGCAAATCTCACCTCACTAAATCTGTGTAAAGTTATCCTTACAAACAGGTAAACTGGATAAGCTCCAGTAGACACTTGAGTGTTTCAGCTAAAATAAATTCAATTGTAATATATTGTTTTCTAAATTAAACCTTTTAGTATTGATTGTGTTATACTATTGAGTGAACTGCTTATTAGCATTGAGAAAAATATTTGCAATTCTCATACAGCATAAAATTACTTACTATCAAACCCTGCAAGCTTTCCTCCAATAATTACAAAATCAATTACTCATTGAAATATGCATTCCCAAAGAGATGCAAAGTAAATTCAAGTTTAGGTGGTTAATATCACAAGTTCATTTTTATTTTCCTAGAATATCAGTTACTAATATGTATAGGATATTAAAATGGAAAATGAAAAGAGACATATTGGCACATACATATGATCCCAGCACTTTTTTTTAAAGTGTATTTTTTTTTGAGATTTATTTATTATATTTAAGTACACTGTAGCTGTCTTCAGACACTCCAGAAGAGGGAGTCAGATCTTGTTACGGATGGTTGTGAGCCACCATGTGGTTGCTGGGATTTTTCGGAAGAGCAATCGGTGCTCTTACCTACTGAGCCATCTCACCAGCCCGATCCCAGCACTTTCAAGGCTAAGGCAGTAGGTACATGGGTTTGACTGAAGTCTGTCTGAATCTCAGGTTGGTGTCCCCCTCCCTCTTTTATTCAGTGTGTGTGTGTGCGCGCGCACACACACACACACACACACACACACCAGTGCTGAAAAAGGAAAACAGATAATATAGAATTAAAAAATTGATGATTTTATAATATGGAACAAAATGTTGCCAAGTAGTGTTATTATATCACTGGCCACAGAGTATCAATACTAAAAAAAGAGATAATTCTTGAGCTTATGTTTGTAATAATTACAGATTTATTAGTTTCATTTCAGAAATTCACATTAAATATCTACACTGATGTATTAGGCAGGGACCATGAATTTAATCAAGTCAGCTGAAAGCAAAAGACACATTCTCCATTTTTCTTTTCTTTTTTTTTTGTTGTTGTTTGTTTGTTTTGTGTTTTTTGTTTGTTTTTTGTTTTGTTTTGTTTTGTTTTTTCGACACAGGGTTTCTCTGTGTAGCCCTGGCTGTCCTGGAACTCACTCTGTAGACCAGGCTGGCCTTGAACTCAGAAATCCATCTGCCTCTGCCTCCCAAGTGCTGGGATTAAAGGCGTGCACCACCACTGCCTGGCTCCATTTTTCTTAAAGTTCATTTTAATCAAAAAACATTTTATATAAGCCTCAGTTTTTCACACATTTGATATAAAGTTATTCATGCTAGTAACCTTGGCCCACTCTGTGTCATTGCTCAATTCTTAGTCTCAGTAGTACAATTTCACACATACACACACACAAACACACACACACACACACACACACACACACACNACACACACACACACACACACACACACACACACACACACACACACACACACACACACACACACAGAGGGGGGGAGGATGGAGGGAGGGAGAGGGAGAGGGAGAGGGAGAGGGAGAGGAAGAGGGAGATTCATAGTGAACATTTTCATATCTTTCCAAAAACTGATTATGCTATTTAACTTGTGATGAAAGAGATCTGGGCATGACTGGTTCCACACAGACTCTGCAGTGACATCTCTGCTACTGCTACTTCATCTCAGGGGAACTCATAACTCATAACTGTTAGGTTGTAAGGCTCTAGTAAGCATCTGCGTGCTTACTGTTACACCTGTGCTAATCTCAATTTATAATGAATAATTCATCTATTTAAGTTATTTAAGAGTATCAGGTAATAGCTCTGAATTAATACCTTAGTAATATCTGACAAGTGTTTATTTCTATTGTCATTATCTATTTCATAAAGATTCCATGTAACTAGTTTAGGTGGCTAAGGTCTTCATCTCCTGAGATTCCTGAAGGCTTATTCTTATTGCTGACAGTGGGCAGTACAACAGTCAACACCATGTATCTCGTCATCCAAAATCACATAGTCGCTTTATGTTATCTGAGCAGTTGTATGGCTTTTAAGTCTTTACTTACTAAATGATGTGAAGCTTAACATTGATACTTGCCATGTATTATATTCGTCTGTCCCTTAGGTTACTAAATCTCCACAAAGCAGAAGGCAA
Source organism: Mus pahari (assembly GCF_900095145.1). Taxonomy (NCBI): domain Eukaryota; kingdom Metazoa; phylum Chordata; class Mammalia; order Rodentia; family Muridae; genus Mus; species Mus pahari. The sequence continues at coordinate 75,799,376 of NC_034591.1, forward strand.
AGATCGCAATAAATTCATAAAACAAGACTTTTCCAAAATTAAATACTGTAATAATGAAGAGGTCAAGTGATCTTTCTTGTTAAATGTAGAAGTAAGTAGGAAGCAGCATTTGGTCTCTTACTGCACATCTCTTGAGATAGCCATATGTACACTGCTTTGATTTTCGGTCTGAGTCAATTTAATAGTGGTGGCGTTTCCATTTTTATGATTGACTAGGGACATTCTTTGAGTTTTAGTACTTAAAACTAAATATTATCATTTAAACTATTGTGAAAGCTTCCAGCACTGCAATTGCTTCCCAAATAAAACAAATTACTTTTCTCAGTGGATATATACATTAACAATTCTGCAGTCATGGTAGCTGTGGTCTTTTCTGGTCCAGTCTCAGCTTCAGTGAATTCCAGAAAAAGATGCCACTTGGTCAATTAGAAGATGCATCATTTTTTTATGTGATAAACATTGTCAAAGCAATGGATGAGAAGAGTCTTTAAGAACTTATCTTTGGGAAAAGAAAAACAACTACAGATTACTATAATTTAACCATATTATCATCTTTTTTATTACTCATATTACATGTGCTATACTAATAAATTATATGTATAAGAGTAATACAATTATTATACATATATTTTCATGAATTTGCAATTTTAAAATAGCTATACGGCTACTGTTCTTTCAATTTGGAGTGAAAGGCTTGGGTTAAGTATTATTCTGGAGTTTTTATACAACTATTTAAGATTGATTTATTTTATTTTACATATATGAATATTTTCCTTGAATGCATTTATATATACCACCAACATTCCACGTCAGAGGCCATGGATTTTTCCCCAAACTAGAGTCACAGTTGGTCAGGAGACATCATGTCATTTCTATCAATCTAAGCCTGGTCCTTTGCAAGAGTTGAAAGTGCTCTCATCCACTAATCTCTCTCTGCAGCCTTAATCCTAAAGCTTTTCTGCACACAGAATATCAGTGTGCAGCTACTGTAAATAGATCTTGATGAGAGAATTAGATATTTCTCTCTTGCAAATGAGATTAATCCATTCCTTTAATAGATTAAGCATTTTAGGACCAAAAATCATGTAAAGATAAAGTGGGTGATTTATCATGTCATACACATGGGAAAGTTATACAATGGTCAATTCCACTAACGTCTACATTATTTCTAAACATACATACATGCATGTATGCATGTGTCTCTATATGTAGAATATAAGAATGAACTTGGAAATATAATTAGTCCCTCTTTTTTCTCATAAGATTCTGGGTTAGTGTAGTCATTTTCTATTTCTTTATCACAAAGTTGATTTTAAAACACTGAATTAATTTGATTCAATAATGAATTGATCCTAGTAACCAGACCAAGTAACATACATAAGCACCAAAGTTAAGACTCTTGAGTGAAACTGTAAAAAATTCTTGGTCCTGGTGATATATGATAACACTTAGGAACTTGTTTGAAACTGTATGGGAAGGAATCTCAAACAGGAATTCCCAAACAGAATATCAATGTGGTGGTCACCTTGAGAATTACATGTTTGTCATAATGTATGGAAAATAGTGTTTGTCTTAATGTCACATGATTTTTTCTTGGAGGCTCCTAACTCCACATCATCAGGTGTGATTACGTAAACATTATAAACTATGGAAACCAGGAAAGTAAAACCAGACCATTGCCAGGATAGGGTGCGTGTGGGAGCAGTAGACATAAGAATATCAGGGTACAAGTATCTGATCAAGGACATGGGAAAGACACTGCTACTTAGTACAGAGGAGGCAAGTAAATACAGAACAAGTTGTGAAGAAGGTAAAGAGGAATAACAGAACACTACTTGTCAAAGAGGAAAATGGTAAAATGGATGGATTCTTAGGTAAAGGTGAGAAGGTAAATATAAAGAAGAGAGTAATTAGGTAAAATAACCACATAGATGGCTAGAAAAAGTCATAAGGATTCATATTGTTAGTGATTTACTTTTCTCTCCTACAAAGCCAAAAGAAAAATTGTATTTGTCTTGATAGCTGGGAGTAGTTCTTTCATCCATAATTGGAGTTCACAAAGGGTTTTAATGTGATGGAAAGAGAACTGGAATCCATCTAGGACCATTTGTAATTATAATATGCAGTTAACAGTGTATGGAAAATTCAGTAATTGTCTCCCAATGTATCTGTGTCTTCAATTCTAAATTCTGAGGATGTAAAATTTTCTTGAGAAAAAACATTAAAAGTGATTAACTTAGATATATCATTTTTGTGATTAAAATAGTGAGATAATCATGAATTATAACTGTGATTCCATTAGAATTATGAGTCAAAATAAGGATAGTTGTAAAAAAGCATCATAAAATTATAGAATATGAGGCAGAATGGCTTGATATTTTTCCCACACCAACACACATTTTGTTCAGTTACACAGATGTGATAAATATTCTGTACTCATTAATCTTATTTTAGGTGTTGACTATAAAATGAGACAATTTAAAATAATAGGTGTGGATTTCTAATGCATTAGACTTAGTTGCATGAGGCAAAGTGTTCATTCTCTATAGCTATGAATATAAAGACACTCATTATCTCTAATATCTCATATCCAGAAGACACATGAATGGTATATAAAAATCTGGGCCATGATGAATATTCTAGGACATCAGAAGTAGAAGAGATAGATTAATGAAGACTTAGTAGAGAAAATAGAATGATGATATGGACACATCATCCGATGAATCACAAGTTTCATGTATACGCTGTTTTATTTACTTATATATGAAATACACTGCTACTATGCTCTTAATATGAGAATATTCTGAATTTATGTTCTCAGTAGAGGATGTCCTTTATTTCCAAGCTGTGTTTGGAGTCCTCCCCAATGTGTTTCTTCTTCTTTTTTATTCTTTTATAATCCTAGGTCACAGACCTAAACCCATGGACCTAATCTCCTGTCAACTGACCTTGGTTCACATAATTCTGTTTCTTACTAGAGGAAATAGTTGGCTTGCAGACATATTTGAGTATCTAAACATGGAGAATGACATAAAATGTAAAGCAACTTTTTATATATGTAGGGTAATGAGAGACCTCTCTAGCTGCATCACCTGCCTCCTGAGTGTGTTCCAGGCTGTCACAATCAGTCCGAGAATCTCTATCCTGGCAAAGTTTAAACAGAAACTTAAAAAGTACATGATCAATGCATTATTCTATATTTGGTTTTTCAATTTGTCTGTCATTAGTAACATGTTTTTCTTTGTTGGTGGTTTTACCAATGTGAGTGAGACCAAGCAGGTGAAGGTCACTAAAACCTGCTCAGTCTTCCCCATATACTCCATCATCAGGGAATTAATTCTTATTCTGTCAACCTCCAGAGATGTGTTTCTTGTAGCAGTGATGCTGACCACAAGTACATATATGGTGAATATTTTGCACAGACATCACATCAGAGACAATACAAGCATCTTCATAGCATCAGCAACCTGAGCACATCCCCTGAGAAAAAGGCCACCCGGACCATCTTGCTGCCGGGAGTTTTCTTTGTGGTCCTGTACTGGGTGGATTTCATCATCTCATTCACCTCAGTCCTGTAATGGATGTATGACCCAGTCCTCCTGACTGTTCAGAAGTTTCTGATATATGCCTATCCCACAATTACTCCTTTGGTACAAATCAGTTCTGATAAGAGAATAATAAATGTACTGAAAAACTTGCAGTCAAAGTGCCACTAGATTTTCTTTAAAAAAAAAAGTTTATTTCTCTTCCTTTAGAAATGGTTCACTTATTTTTAGTAGTATGTACAAGTATTGTACCAGCATGTATGCATGACTGCATTCCTAATATGCACAGAAGTCAGAAGAGGTCTTGGTTCCCCTGGAACTGCAGATTCAGATGACTCTAGGTGCCATGCTGGTGTAGTCCCAGTAATTGTGTGTATGTATGTGTGTTTTTAAATTACAGACTCTTCTTAAACTTCGATTTTACAAGTAGCAAAGTGATATTTTTCATATGATTCAAATAAAGTTTGTGGTAATACATACATATATTCTGTTGACATTACTGAAGTGAGGTACTATAAAATTCTCAGGTTTATTGTATATCATAAGTTGCTCTTTCCACATGAATTCTCCTTTTTCACTTTATCATAAAAGTGTCCTTGATGCTGAGGTTATTCAAAAGAGGCTCCAGGCTGATAGTCACATTAAAAGCATTTTTGAAACCATCTTAATCTACATTCATTCATAGTTTAGCTAAAATCATAGCTTTAATTCTGTTTATTAATTTAAATTTTCTCTTGATCATAAGTTAATGGAAATTTATGTTTTCCAATTTTTATAATAGTTACCAATTAGTTCTCTATGAAACTTTTTATGTCTGTTTATTTGCACTTCATTTATATTAATTGAAATATCATTGATTGATAAATATTGTTTATATACAGATACATATGTCCAATGTGATTTTGGGGAGTGTCTGTATGTTTGTGTATATGTGCACTGACAAAGAATGTGTGTTGATATAGATACTGGAGCCAAGAGATAACATTGGCTCTTATTTTTCAGAAGCAATTCACCTAGGGTGTGTGTCTCTTTTGTACCTGAAGCTTATCAAATAGGAGCCCACCATATAAGGATTGCCCCATCTCTGCCTCTCTGGTTTTGGATATACAGGGGTTCAACTATACATCACCATTTAATAGTTATGTTCCTCTATTTTTATTGGAAAAAATTTTTTTTTCACACAATATATTCTGATTAAGTTTTCCTATTCCCCAAGTCCTCCCAGTTCTTCCACATCTCCTCTCTCATCTAGAGCAAAACTTCTTTTGTCTCTCCTTATGAAACAAAAGGCATCTAAGCAATAATAATAAAATTAACAACAACAATTTAAAACAAAAATAGATAAACCAGAACAGAGAAAAACAAACAGTTGAAAAAGAGTAAAAGAAAAAGAACAATAAACTCATAGACATAGAAGCACACAAGTTCAACACAGGGATCTTATTAAAAAAAAAAACAGATAGTTTTTGGGTTAGGGAGGGGCTTTATCTACTTATACTCTAGGTCACTATCAGGTGCAATCTGTGCAGTCCCTGTGCATGCTGCCACAGTCTGAGTTTATATGTGTTCATTGTGCTGTGTTTAGAAGGCCTTGTTTCCTGAGTGTTCTTCATCCCCTCTGGCTTTTCTAGTCTTTCTACCATCTCTTCCATAAAGTTCACTGGGCTCTTAGTGAAAGAATGTAGTGGTGACATCCAGTATAGGACTGAGTATTTCAAGATCTCACACTTCCTGCATATTTTCCTGCTGTGGGTCTCTGTATCTCTTCCCATTTACTGTTGGACAAAGCTTCTGTGATGATGATTTAGCAAGCCATATCTATGAGACCAGTAGGTTGTCATTAGGAGAAGTTTTATTGCTGCATTCTTTTATAAGAACACTAGCATTTCATTTTCTCCTTGGTCCCTGGTCTACCTAGTCTCAGGTTATTGTCCACCTAAGCAGCACTGGCAATGGCTTCATCTCATGGAGAGCATGGTGTAAATCAAACCAGATATTGCTTGATTACTTTCAGAGGCTTTATGCCACTATTGCACAACCAACCTTGCCTTGCTGGCCTGTCACTATTACAGTCTGAAGTTTGTTTAGCTTCATTGGTGTTTAACTTTCTCTTCATGTAGTATGCATGGGACTCACAATAACATGAATTCCCAAGAGTTAGGATAAATCATGTAGATAGTTACAACCTTGATTTCTTCATGTTTAATGAGTTGTGTAAGTGATGTCCTCAGGAATATGGCCTTACCATAAATTTGTGGAGAACAAACACAAACCTTGACAATTCACTACGTTGTTTGAGGTTCCCATGTAGCATCTTTTGAGAGTTACTCAATTAGATGTAAGCAATTTCCGGTACTGGGAGATTCATGGGGTGATGGCAGATTTCATTTTAGACTCTGTCTCCCCTGATATTTAGTTATTTCATTTAGATTTCCTTTATATTTTAGGAAGCTTCTACTCTAGTAAGTTTACACATGACTCATTAAAAGTTCCTTATTTTTAGCTGTCCTTTCCCACTTTCACTTTCTTGCCCATCTTCCCTGTTGCTGGGTTCATACTCTTATTTCAGCTCCCTGCATATACCCATAACTATCTAGTCTATTTTTTGTCCTAAGGAGAGCCATCCTTCCCTTTCTACCAATACTCTGCAACTAACTTCTGTGGTTATGTGAATTATGGCTTGCTTATCAATAAGTTAATAACAAAAATCCACATATAAACAATCAAATATTTTGTATATGTCTTTCTGGGTTGTTTTACCTCACTCAGAACTACTTTTTCTAGATTTACTCCTTTATCAGCAAATTTAATTGCATTTAATAGCTGAGTGATGTCTTATTATGTAAATGAACTACAATTTCTTTACTGATTCATCTATTGATGAATATCTAGGTTGCTTCCAAATTCTGTATATTATGAAGAAGCTATGTCTCTGCAGTAGGATGAAGAGTTCTCTGGGTATATGTCTAATAATGGTATAGTTGCATCTTGAAGTAGATGTATTTCCAACTTCTTGAGGAACCACCACAGTGACTCCATAGTGGATATACAAGCTTGTGCTCCCAACAGCAATGCATGAGTGTTCTCTTTACTTCAAATCTTGTCAGCATTAAGTGTCCTTTGTATTATTTATCTTGGCCATTCTGTTTGGTATAAGGTTAAATCTCTAAGTAACTTTAATTTGCAGTACTCTTATTACTAGTACTCTTATTACTGTTTTTACATCTTTCTCAGTTTTTAAAATTTCCTCATTTGAGATTTCCCTATTTAGGTCTGTACCCCACTTTTAGATTGTGTTATTTGTTTTCTTGATATCAAGGTTTTTGAGTTTTGTATATATTTTGGATAATTGCCCTGTATTGACTTGTTCTTTTTACTTGATGCAAGCTAGAACTATCAAAGAGGAATGTACCTCAGTTGAGGAATTGCCTCTATAATATCCATAATATTGAGTAATGAATTTTCTCAGTTATTGATAAATGAGGGAGGATTCCATCCACTCTAGGTACTACCATTTCTGAGCTGGTTGTCCTGGGTTGTATAGGAAAGCAGGGTGAGAAACCCAGAGGAAGCAAGCCAATAAGTATCACCCCTCCGTGGCCTCTGCATTAGCTTCTATGTCCAGGATCCTGCCCTGTTTGAGTTCTTGTCCTGACATCTTTGGTGATTAACAGCAATGTGGAAGTACAAATTGAATAAACCTTTCCCTTCCCAACTGTCCTTATGTTCATGGTGTTTTGTCACCGGTATAGAAACAAATCATAAATAAATCAAACTCTCTACTGGAAGTTTAATTGTTAAAAATGGGGTTGCCATCCCACAGTCAAAACTCTGATTCAAAATTGCTCCTGTTAAAGAACTAAAGGGACAAAAAAGGAGAAGAGCCTGAGAGAAAGGAGGCCCAGTGACAGGCCAAAATTGGGATCCAGCTCAAGGGGAGGCTCCAAGACATGACACTATTACTGATGCTATTGTGTGCTCATCAATATAAGTCTAGAATGGCTGCCCTTCAAATGGCTAAACAAGCACCTGAAAGAATCAGATACAGACACTTACACCTGTAACCAATAACCAGAAGCCTGAGACACCTGTGGTTGAATTATGGAAAAGCTGGAAGAAGCTGAGGAGGAAGGCTACTCCATAGGAAGCTCAGCAGTCTCACTAACCAGGACACCAGAGATCTCTCAGACACGGAGCCACCAACCTAGACAGCACACACCACCTGATGTGAGGACCCTGCCACACATATAGCAGAGGACTAACTGGTCTGGTGCCAATGAGAGAAGACACATCTAATCCTCAAGAGATTTGAGGCCCCAGGGAGTGGGAAGATCTGGCAGGGTGGGGTGGAATAGTGGGAAAATCTTGGAGGAGGAGGTTTGGGATGAGGAACAGTCAGAGGGCAGAGCAGGAGGGGGACAATGACTGGACAGAAAAAAAAAGGATAAAGAATAAAAATAAATTTCCATTTTGCAGCCGTCTAATTTGTCTGAATGATGTTGCCTTTTGCTGTGCAGATTTTCAGTTCACAAGGTCCCATTTAAGAACTGATGTTCTTAGTGCCTGTGCAGTCAGTGGTCTGTTCAGAAACATTTCTTCCTGTAACAATGACTCCAACACTATTCCCAACTTCTTCTTATGTCTGGTTCCGGGTCTCTCCTCTTGTATTGAGGCTATGATCCATTTGGAGTTTAATTTTGTACAAGGTATTAAGTATATATCTAATTGCATTCTTCTTTATTTAGATATTTGCTTTGATCAGTACCATATGTTGAAGATACTGTCCTTTTCCTATTGTGTATTTGTGACTTCTTCATAAAAAATCAAAGTCCATTGGGTGTGTGGACTTATGTCTGGGTTTTCAATGTCATCCTATTAATCAATGTATTTGTTTTTGTGCCATTGTCATGCTTTTACTATAACCCTAGAACACAATTTAAGATTAGATCTTAAGAACCAGACTGTATCGACCTTAGGCTTAAAAGTCATCTACCAGTAAAAAATAAACAAACAAACAAAAAACAAAACAAAAAAACCTAAGCTAATTTCTGTTTATGATAAAACCTCTGTTTCTCAAGGATTGGTCAATACCCCACCTGTAACCGTAACTACAAATGGTTCTATACTCACTTTTCCAGAAAGGAAATAATGTATTTGGTTCAGAAAGTTGTTTATAAGCATCTTGCAACCCCACCTTTGTTTCAAAATGCTATATGACTACCTATGACTACTGTGTTGTAACAACCTTGCAGTGCTGTCTTTCTCTCAGGAGTGTTGAACTTCTGACACTTATTCTGCTTCTGTAACACTGTCTGTTTTGCCCACCAAATCCCCTACTTGGAAACTCCCTACTGATGAGTTATACAAGGCTTGTCTTCTTCACATAAAGTGCTGACTTCAGGACCCCATTTAGGAAGAGGCAGTCCGTGTACATGAATAAAGAAGATTATTTTATCTAATTCCTGACTAACTACTTTTGTCATAACAATTTGGGCTCAGTGGTCTTTCTCCTCACATCTTTAGGAATAACAATAACTTCAGAATTTTTTATTATTAATTATTAAGGTGTGTTTTATCTATGTTGATGTTTTGATTGTTTTTGTTTTTTGTATGTCCATGTGAAGTTGAGAATTATCCTTTCAATTTCTGTGAAGATTATGTTGGAATTTTGATGAGGATTAGATGAAATCTGCAGAACGTAGTTTTTTTTTTGTTTTTTTTGTTTTTTTTTTTTTTTTTTTTTTTTTTGAAATTGACCATTTTTACTATATCCTACTGTATACCTAGCATGGGCTATCCTTTTGTGTGTTTGTTTTTAATTTTTTTAATTTTTATTAGGTATTTACTGCATTTACATTTCAAATGCTATCCCCAAAGTCCCCTATACCCCCCTCCCCTACCCACCCACTCCCACTTCTTGGCCCTGATGTTCTCCTGTACTGGGGCATATAAAGTTTGTAAGACCAAGGGGTCTCTTTTCCCAGTGATGGCTGACTAAACCATCTTCTGCTACATATGCAGCTAGAGACATGAACTCTGGGGGTACTGGTTAGTTCATTGTTGTTCCACCTATAGGGTTGCAGACCCCTTCAGCTCCTTGGGTACTTTCTCTAGTTCCTCTATTGGGGGCATTGTGTTCCGTCTGATAGTTGATTGTGAGCATCCACTTCTGTGTTTATGGGCTATCCTTCTATCCTTTGATATCTTCTTCAATTTTTTTCTTCAGTATCTGAAAGTTTTTATGATACAAGTCTTTCACTTGCTGTATTTGAGTTTTCCCAAAATATTTTATATTTTTGGAGGCTGTTGTTAAAGGTTTTGTTTCCCTAATATCTTTCTTAGTTTATTTATAATGTATTGAAAGACTGTTTATTTTTGTTCGATAATTTTGTACACAGGAAGTTTGCTGGAAGTATTTATCAGCTGTAAGTGTTTTATGGTGGGAGGGTTAGGGTACTTGTTCTCAATCTGTGTGTTTTTAATCCCTTGGGATATTGCATTTATCTTTCCTAGGGGTCACCTTAGACCACCTGAAATATCAGACATTTACATAGCCATTTATAACTAGCAAAATTACAGCTGTGGAGTACTAGCAAAAAAACTTTACAATTGAGTGTCAACACAACATAAAACATTCTATTAAAGAATCAACATAACTAACATTGAGAAAATGTTTTAGAGTCACATCCTATACTATCTGTATTAGTTAGGGTTCTCTAGAGAAACAGAACTTAAAGAATGAATGCATACCTTTATAGACATGAGTTATATTAGAATGCCTTACATGGTATGGTCAAGATAAATCAACAATGGCTGTCTTCCAACAGAAAGTCCAAGAACTCATTAGTTATTCAGCTCATGAGGCCATATGTCTCAGTTGGTTTTCAGTGTACTCCAGATTTCTGAAGAGACTGGCTCTAATGCTAGTGGAAGAGCGGACTTGTTAGCAAGCCCAGGGGCAAGTAGGCAAAGAGAGAGCAAACTTCCACCTTCTTTCCATTTTCTTTAAATGAGCTGCCAGTAGAAGTTGTAGTCCAGAATAAAGGTGGATCTTCCTACCTCAAAGATCCAGATTAGACCTGGAACTTCCTATTTTAAATGATTTAATTAAGAAAATGTCCTCTGGGTGCTGGAGAAAAGGCTCCAAAGTTAAAAGCACTGTCTCTCCCAGAGGTCCTGAGTTAAATTCCCAGCAATCAAATGATGGCTCACAACAACTTGCAATGGGATCTAATACCCTCTTTTGTTGTGCATGAAGAACTGTAGTGGCTATTCCTGGTGGTCAACTTGACTCTGTCTGGAGTGAACTACAATTCAGAATTGGAAAGCTCAACTGTGATCCTGATCTTGAGGCAGGGATATACAAGTTTCTGACCTGGATCTTGGCATGAAGATCTTGAGGCATAGTACCTATGAATCCCAGGAGACTAAGGCAAGGAGATCTCTGGTATCAAGGTCATTTTGGACAAATCAAGTCCCAGATCCAGGCATGGTGGTATACATGGGCCACACCCACACCTTCTGCTGGAGACCTACTTAAGGGCATTGGAAAAAGGAAAATTCTCTCTTCTTCACCCGCTTGCTTTGTGGAACTGAGCAACTGCTAGATCCTAGATCCATTTATAGCTGCTGCTGCTGCTGCTGCTGCTGCTGCTGCTGCTGCTGACCATTGTTGGGGAGTTGAAATACAGACCGTAAGACATAAACAAATTCCTTTACTGTGTAGAGAGACTACCTATCAGTTCTGTGACTCTAGAGAACTCTGACTAATTCAGAAGTTGGTACCAGCATAGTGAGGTATTCCTGTGACAACCTGACCATGTTTTGTGGAGGACTGTGGAAGGACTTTTTGTTAGAAGAGCCACTGGGATGTTAAGAGGTATGTGGCATGTTCTGTAGGAGCTTGAAAGATAATGTTGAGAATAGTGAAGAAGATGGAAGCCTGGCTTGTGAAATTTCAGAGGGAAGATTAAAGACTCTTATCAGGACTGTTGCTATTTTAATTTTGAAGATTCTGTGGTTTGGGTTAGCTGGGGCTGAAGAATCAGCTGTGATTAACAAGGTACCTGAACTACTGAAGTAAAACCTTTGCATGACTGGGACTATTGATGCTGGTTAGATGGAACACTAAGATGCATATTGATCTTCTATACTGCATTAAATTGTAATGAACAGTATAACCAGGCTACCAATGTTTTCTCTTCTCTCTCCCTTTAATTTCAGATAACAGCCATCCTATGCTCCTCATGCACATGTTTAATATTATGTAAAAATAAACTGATTGTACTTGCCTTTCTATATCTAGAGTATTTCTTCCAGATAATATCAAGATTTATCTATATTTCTACCAAGAAACTGAACTTACATATAATAATTTATTTGGTATAAGCCATCACATTATGTCTATGTTATTTTGCCTGAGTTCACCACCTGTTTGAGCTTGTAAGTTTCTGTCCATACACCCAGCTGAGATCTCCGGTTCTGTACTCCAGTTGAAATCAGTACATGCTGCGTTCTGTGATCATTGGTGAATCCCGGAGAAGTAGAATGTAAAAGGTACTAATTCAATCAGCTTGAATCATCCATATGCTGTGCACTGAAGAAATGACTCATCCTAATTCCACATATAACTTCCATCAGCAATTGACCTGTGCAAGTAGTGTGCTAGTTGGCAGAAAAGGAAGAATGTATAGGAACCATACTTTCAGTATGTGCTAAGTTAAGTTTCCCACCCATCTATTGGCTACAGTCCATGAATCAGTAAGCAATTACACATCTATCCACATGTCCATGTCATATTTATAATCCCTAAAGTTCTATAAGTGGTTGTCCCAGAAATAGGCTGCAATGCAATACTTTCACAATTCTGGGTGGAATCTGTATAGTGTACAGAACCCTCAGTAAACCAGACCCCAATCTTGTTTTCTTCAGTCATCTGATCATAGGTCACAACATATAATCCCCTCAACAGACGCTTGGTGACTGAAGACCTTGGAATGCGAGCATAGCCATAGGCATTTTTCATTACTTCTTGTGCTCTCAGAACCTGATGAGGCCTTGTCACAAAACTACTACATGAATTTGATGACTGATGGATATTGTGCACACCTGAATTCATAACTTGGTTGGTCAAATAAAACCAAGTTTAAACAGAACCTAGAAACACATGATAATATGCTAGCCCACTGTCAAATGTTTGGTTTTTTTTCTAAGACTCAGTAATAGGTGCAGAGCTGTCTGTTAAGGGGAGGTTATCTACTTGCTGATAGTGTTAGAGTCTTGGTCCCAAATTGCAAGGGCTCTCACTGTGATTCACATATTGGGGCCTGCTAAAGCTCCAAACAAGGTCGCTATCTGCTACTGAAACCTCAGGTAAATTGGGTCTTCTTCCTTCAATCACGGCACTACTTATACTGGATATACTATTTTAAGATTAGTGTCACTTAACACTTGTGATGTAATGAGCAGGCTTTTCTTTTTTTTTTAACTTTTCATTTAAGTTTATTTGTAATTCATTTTTTACATTCCATATTCCATCCCCTACCCCTCCCCTCCCACCCTCCAACTCTCCATATCCCACACCACCTCCTCCTCACCCTACCGTCTCCAAATGGATGCCCCTACCCTCCACCTCATTTGACCTCTAAACTCCCTGGGGCCTCCAGTCTCCTGACAGTTAGGTGCATCATCTCTGAATGAACATAGACCTGGAAGTGCTCTACTGTATATGTGTTGGGGTCTCATATCAGCTGGTGTATGCTGTCTGCTTGGTGGTCCAGTGTTTGAAAGATCTTGGGGATTCAGATTAAATTAAGACTGCTGGTCCTCCTACAGAATTGCCCTTCTCCTCAGGTTCTTTCATCCTTCCCTAATTCAACAACAGGGGTCAGCTGCTTCTGTCTATTGGTTGGGTGCAAATATCTGAATCTGACTCTTTCAGCTGCTATGGGGTCTTTCGGGGGGCAGTCATGATAGATCTCTTTTTGTGAGGGCTAAATAGTCTCAGTAATAGTGTTAGGCCTTGGGACCTCCTCTTGACTTAGATCCCACTTTGGGCCTGTCACTGGACCTTCTTTTCCACAGGCTCCTCTCCACTTCCATCTGTGTAATTCATTAATGTCCTTTTGCATTTGAGTTACCTCACTCAGGATATTTTCTAGTTTCATCCATTTCCCTGCAAAAGTCAAGATGTCCTTGTTCTTAATAGCTGAGTAATATTCCATTGTGTAAATGAACCACATTGTCTGTATACATTCTCCTGTCGTGGGACATCTAGGTTGTTTCCAGTTTCTGGCTACCACAAATAAGGCCGTTGAGCAGGCTTTTCTCCCTTTGAAAGTTTACCTTGAGGAATCAGCTGTTCCTACTCCACCACTCCCTGTAATCTTGGAAATTTATTTTTCCATTTAATGGCTTTTCTTTATTTATCATTTAAATTTTTTTCTCTTAGAGCTTTCAATCCACGTTTTAGTCCTTTATTATTTTATTTATAAGATGCATGAAAATTTTTGATTCTGCTCTTGTCTTTTCTGTGTGTTCTGTGTACCTTTTGAGTTTTATAGGTGTGTCTTTGGGTTGGTTTCTTCTATGATCTTATCAAAGGTCTTGTTTTTGCCATTGACTTGGGATCAGTTTCCCTTACCTGTGCCTACAACTTGAAGGTTTGACATAGTTCACGGTGTCTTACATGCCCAATAATTTCTAGGCCTGGTCTCCATCAACTGAGCTACATCCCAGCTGTACAGCCTAGTTAAAAGTAGTGCTTCTGATAAACCAATTACATTACATCACCTCTGTGTGCTGTGTAAGAAAGATTACTTTTCCTAAGTATATTTGGAGGAGGTGACATTTTCCTAATTTTATCAAAAGAGCTGTTAATTTGAGGTGAAACTCTGAAACCTCTGTCAAGTAAGTATGGAGGGCACCATGGAGGTTTGGAAGCAGGAAGGATACCATGGGGAATCTAGTGTTTTCCTACTTCTTTTAGTTGGATTACTATTATTATGGTTACATTTGTTTAGTGTAGGACTGGGATCAATTAATCTGCCCGGATAGATGTGGCCTGGAGAGAATAGTTCACACATGGAAAACCCAGAGTTGAGCTGTTCCTAAGTCACTGTTCCCCTGGAATTAGGAAAGTTTACTTTTCTCTTTGAATGTACCGCTTTGTAACAATGTCAAGGTCAGAATTTCCTTATCCAGATGACGTGCTAATTAAGGGTCTATAGAGAGATGAGCTGATGACATTATTTCCTTATAACTAGTTTTGGGGCCTCATGCTACACGAATGCTTGTCAAAGGCACAGCCTGATGAGTGTTTCCTTTTCTCTTCATTATAGTGAACTTTACGTTGGTGTTAGAATGAGGAAGGAATTTTTTCTTCTAAGTGACTAAAAACTGCTGCTTAGAATATTCCTTTTGAGACCTACTTTATAATAAGTATTTAACAGATGCTTATAGATGTAAAGATATCAGGGTAATAATTTATGAAAGAATATAGATTTTACTTTGATTTCTGATTGTGTGCATCATAAAAGAAGGAAGCTATTGGAAAGTAGACAGGTGCCTAGCAGAAGGATGGAGAGAGAGACAGTAAAGGCTAATAGGGAGAAAGTGATCAATGGGTATTATGTATTGCATGAACATGTCATAAAGTCCAACACTTTTTACAATGAATGTACATTCATGTGCATGTTAACAAGTAGCTCCCAATGAAACATTAAGGCATCATATATAACATAGTATTCTCCTGAGAGTGTACTCTATTAATTCTGAGATCATGTTTCCACCTAGGTACTGCCAGCTCTGTTAGTTTTTAACTCCTGAAACAAGACCCTGGAATACTTTATACTGTGAAAAACAAAGAACACACATCTATTTGTGTGAAGGAGTACATTTACAGATTTAGGTTACATTCAAGTTGCAATTTGTATTTTCTTCTTTTCTCAAGTTATCTGTCTATATGTGTTTAATTATATAAAGCACAATTTAGGAATATTAAAGAAATATTAACTAATTTAAAGTTTATCAGTAATTTTCTGTTTTTTTAACTTTGCATATACTTAGTAATTCTTTGGAAAGTTTCAACTCGGCCTAGGAAAACAAGACATGGTTAATATTATGTAAGATGTTTATTTAAAATAAGATAGAGTTGTCTATTCTACTGCAATAATTTCTAATAAAGTAGATTTTTTTGTAGGTATTTCAAAAGTATCTCGGAATCTCATCTTACTTATTTATCAAATACATGTAATATTATCTTTATGAAAGTATAAGCTGAATAATTTGCTATAGATATTTGAATTTTTCAATTAAAATAATTCAGTATTATTATTTTATGTTTTTTAAATTGAACCTCGTAACATTACTACTGACATAATATTCAATAAGCTTTTCATCAGCAGAGAGAAAAGTATTTTCAGTTATCAAATAGTATAAAATTATTTAAAGTCAATATCTCCAAGTTTTCCTTCAATAGTTACAAATACAATTGCTTATTAAAATATGCATTAACAAAGAAATGTAGTGTAAATTTGCTTAGGTAATGAATATCACAAATATCGTTATTATTTCTGTGGAATATCTTTTACTATTGTATATAAAGTTAAAATGGAAAATGAAGGCAGGTGTGATGACACCCACCTATCACACTTGTGATCCCAGCCCGTTCTTTCTTCCTTCCTTCCTTCCTTCTTTTTTTTTTTTTTTTTTTTGCGTTCACTATAGTTTATTCTGATGAAGTTACAAAATAGACAAAAAATACCTATCTTAAAAGTACAGTTAATTACTTAGAAAAGTAAAGACCTAATGTCTTGATAATCTAACATAAACTTTTATGTGAGGAATATTTTAAGTTATTTCATATGGCAATGAATGCTACCTAATGCACAGTATTTTTGATGCAGGCCAACACAGAATGCTGTTCTATAATCAGGCCACAGGAAACTGGCCCATATCCATCCAGAATGGCTTTACAGAATACTTATTTGACATATTCTGATGAGGAAAATCATGTGAATTTCAATGTAGTTGCTTCAGTAAAATTACTGCTGCCACATTTGCTCCAAAGCCCATCAAATCCCTGCATCAAAACTGAATATAAAATCAGGAAGACTAAAACACTACCGTTTCCTTCTTTGTCAGAACTCTCACTGACCTCAGGAGGAAAGAACATCATGGCTAAAGGTGCTCACTAGCTCACGCCCAGGCTGGCAGTGTTTCAGGGCTCCATACTAACTGGGGATGGCTCCCACAGAGAGCAGAGGAAACGTGGCATGCTGACCAGACACACACTTGTAGGGCCTACACTCTTTAGGCCGTTGTGCCATTGGATGGTTTTAGAATCTTTGTCAAAGATCAAGTGGCCACAGGTGTGCAGATTCATTTCTGGGTCTTCAATTTTATTCCATTGATCTACCTGCCTGCCTCTGTACAAATACCGTGTGTGTGTGTGTGTGTGTGTGTGTGTGTGTGTGTGTGTGTTTTATCACTAATGCTCTATAGTACAGCTTGAGGTCAGGGAAGATGATTCCCCCAAAAGTTCTTTTATCATTGAGAGCAATTTTTCCTATCTTGGGTTTTATGTTATTCCAAATGAATTTGAGAATTGCTCTTTCTAACACTATGAAGAATTGAGTTGGAATTTTGATGAGGATTGCATTAAATGTTTCAGTAAAATTGCCATTTTTACTATATTAACCTTTGCAATCCATTAGTATGGAAGACCTTTCCATCTTCTGAGATCTTCTTAGATTTATTTCTTCGAGGACTTGAAGTTCTTGTCATACAGATCTTTCAATTGCTTGGTTAGAGTCACACCAAGATATTTTATATTATTTGTGACTATTGTGAAAGGTATTGTTTCCCTAATTTCTTTCTCAGCCTGTTTATCCTTTGAGTAGAGGAACACTACTGATTTTATAGAGTTAACTTTATATGCAGCCACTTTGATGAAGTTGTTTATTAGCTGTAGGAGCTCTCTGGTAGAATTTTTGGGGTCACATATGTATACTGTCATATCATCTGCAAATAGTGATTTCCTGACTTCCTCCTTCCCAATTTGTATCCTTTTTTTACAGAAGTTTGTAGACCTAGGATATACCTCCTCTTGAGTATTGAAATCACCTATTGTTTCAACTGTGACTTTTTAAGTATTTGTTTAGGATGGTAATCTCTTCTTGGTCAACTGTTTTCTGGATTACAATGAAGTGTTTCTCTTTGTCTCTCAAGGGTCTATTTTGTGATATGTTAGGATAGTGACACCTACTGTATTCCTGGTTCCATTGGAGTACTTTTATCTATCCTTTTACTATAAATTTGTACCTATCATTTAAACTGAGATGTGTTCTTTTGGAGGCAGCAGATATATGGAACTTGTTTCTAGATACATTCACTCAGTCTATGACTTTTGAAAGGAGAATTGAACATGATTTAAGTGTTATTGAAATGTGTGTGTTAGTTCTGGGCATCATGTTGCTTATTTTTGGAGTTGTGTTCTTAGTGGTATTTTGTGATTTTGTAGTTATGGCTTCATATTATTCCACAGTCCCTCTGCTATACTTACTTGTCAATGCTGCCCAAAACAGTGCTCCCCATGTTACCTTTGGATTAGTTTGTTGAATATAAAATTTCTTTAGGCTGTCTAGGCTGTGAAAATTATTCTTCATTAAATCACGGCAGTAGTTTTGCTTGGTATAATATTTTAGTTTGGCTGTGATTTAGCACTCAGGGTGTATTGCTGCAGGTTCTTTTGGGTTTGAAAATTTACCTTGAGAAATCAGTTTTTCCTACTCCAAAATTTTCCTGTAATTAAGGAAGTTCATTTTCCCATTTAATGTGTTTTAATTATTTGTTACTTGAAAATTTTCTATTACTTCAGTCTACCTTTTAGTGCTGTGTACTTTGTTTTTTAACTGAAGATACATGGAAAATTTTGATTCTGCTCTTATCTTTTCTATATATTCTGTGTGCTTCTTATGTTATATCGGTGTGTCTTTGGACTGTTTTTTTTTTCTATGATCTTATTCTAGGTCTTCTGTTTGTCATGTGTCAGGAGCCATAATGGGACAAGCTAATAACTAGCAGGTGATCATCCTGAAGTGGCCTGCCTCAGATTATTATATAATCTGCTACAGGTGAGCCTTCATTAAGCAAGGGACCCATTAAAGGACTCATTTTAGGAAAGATTCCTGCTATTAATATGCTTTTCCTGTTAGTATTAAGCACATATAATAATCGCTAAGTAATCACCCCGTTTGAAGCAGATCTCTGCAGATCCATGAAGATGTACTATCTTGTAGTGATACTGTATAGACAAATAAATGACTTAAGTCTTAGTGATGATCTTATAAGAATTCCTAAAATTATATTGATTATTAAGCTTTTTTTTATAATGGGACTGCTATTAGGTCCTTTTCTGATAGTCAAAACTGCAATGAGAACTCTGTCAGTCTCCCAAGTGTCACCAATTAATTGCTCTTATATGGTAACTAGACTTTCTCCTACAGAGCACATTGCAAGAGGTTGTAAAACAATTAACTAAAGGTCATTAAAAGACAACTAACATATATTATAGGTGTTAGGACAGGAAATAAAGTATCAACATGGTTTATCTATACAAAACTTCACTAATAACGTAGTTAGGGTTTTAAACCTTCAGTGAACCTGTGGAGCTGAGACAGATATGGATTTTAGCCAGATAATTACTTCTAATGGATATGCATGTAAACAGTTGCCTTGTAAAATTTTATTTCAATTTATGATTTGATTTTTTGTGTAAACTTGTGATGAACTTTGTAACACGTGATCATGTATTCTGAAAGATGTATAAGTACTGAGGACAAATAGAAGCATGAGAATCATCAATAGAGAATCACCAATAGAGGAGACCGTTTTTTTTGCCTTTCCCCACTTAGACTAGAATCTTTTCCCTTTCCCCACTTAGAGGATATTTCTTCCCCACCCCATCCCCCACTCCCGGCTTACAATCTTTCCATTTTTCTCCTTAGATAGCTTTCATAGAAAACTTTTTACTACTTAATAAGAAACTTTATAATCACTTCTCTAAGTGTCTTCTCTTCCTGTGACTTCTGACCAACAGGCTGAAAGTTAGAGCCCAGCAGTTCCTGCTGAGATAGAACAAAGGTTATTTTCTTAATCCTTTGTGGCTTGAAGAAGAGGTGCTAGGTGCCAGAAACTGCAGTTTCTGGCCTCAGAGGATCACAGAAGGCAAGTCAGCTACAAAAGCTTAGTAACTTAGGCTTAGATAAGTAAACTTTTTATTATACAGCAACCCTAAATATCTCGACAAAGTCCTACTCTCTGCCTAAGCCTAAGCTCTTCCCCAGTGCTGACTCAAGAAGAAGCTACAAGAACATCCCACGCCTGGGCTGGCCCCCAGCACCATTGACCTGAGGTTATTTTCCCTTATCTGTGCCTATAATTTGAATATTTTTTCAAAGTGTTCCATGTAGACAATATGTTCTAGCCATGCCCACCACCAACTGATTACATCCCTGTCCCCTTAGCCCCATTTCTACTGTTAATACAGTTATATTATCACACTTCTGTGTTTAATAAAAGTAATAAAACTTTCCTCAAATGTGTTTGGAGGAGGTGAACTTTTCTTAATTTTATCAAAAGAAATGTTAATTTCTAGATTAATCACTGAAGCCACTGTGAAATAAGCATGAAGACCATTGTAAAAGTTTCAGAAGCAGGACAAATACTTTGGGGAATCTAAAATATTATTCAACTTCTTTTCAATAGGATATTATTATTCTAAGTTTTGTTTTGCTCACAAGGAATTCACACAGAGAGATATGGCCTGGTGAGAATATCACACCCAATAGAAACTCAGAGCTCAGCTGTATTTACTCCACTGTTCTCCTGGAATTGAGGAAGTTTACTTTTCCATTTGATGATGCCACTTTGTAAGGGCCCAAAACTCAGAAGTACCTTCTCCAGATGACATGATAACTATGGATCTAGAGGGAGATGAGTTGATGAATTTCTTCCTTAATAACTACTTTTAGGGTCTCATCCTACAAGGATATTTCCCAAAGGTTCAGCAGGGTGAGCATCTCTTTTTCTGTGCATTATAATGAGAGCTGTAAGTATGTGTTAGAATGAAGCAGAATTGTCTGTAATGTGTCATTAAAGAATTCTTTTGCTTATAATTTTGCTTTTGAGCCAATTGTATCATGAAGAAACACAGCAGATCCTTGTAGACATAGAAATGTCAGTGTAAATATTTTCAAAGGAACATATATTTTACTTAATATGATCTCTAATTATGTATGTGACACTAGAAGTGGGCTATTGGAAAGAGGCCAGGGCACAAAAGACAGATGGATAGAAAGGGAAGAAAGACTCATAGGGTGAAGAGCATCAGTGGATATTACATTGTGATTGAAAATATCATGAAACCCATCACTATTTACAATAGATGTACCCTGACATATATGTAAAACCAACTCCACATGGAACATTTTAAGGAGCACATCTGACATGATGTATCATGAGTCTGTTCTCTCATAATTTTTCCACTGAGGTAATGCCAACTGTTAGTTTCCCATCCCCCATAACAAAAAAACAGAGATACCTTTAAGGATGAAAAACAAACACCAGAAAGCTATTGATTTGCAGGACTATATTTATAATGTTAACATTCATTTAAATTTTGCTTTTTATTTTCTAATTTTACAATTTTCCTCAAGTNANCTGGCTNTGTANATTTAATTATATGAAACCAAATCTAGTAGTATTCAANAAATATTAACTAATTTANGNTTCATCAGTANTATTNTATTCTGTTAAGTTTGCATATACTTAGGAATTCTTAGAAAGTTTTTGGTAGGTTTTTGAGTGTTTCATTTAAATTCAGTTTTGATATTTGAAGTTTTCTAAATTGAACCTGGTAATATTGCTACTGATACAAAATTGAGTAAGCTTTNTATTAGCAGTNAGAAAAATATTTTCAATTTTTAAATAGTATAAANTTGTTTAAAATCAAAATCCCCAAAGTTTCTGCCAATAGTTACAAAGAACAATTGCTCATTATAATATGCACTCTACTCAGTGTCTGTGTGCTTCCAGCGACACCTGTGATAAATCAATTTCCAGTGAACGATTCATGCACATAAGTTATTTAAGAGTAACAGTTAATAGCTATGAATTAATACCTTATTAATGAGTTATCATTATTTATTCCTGTTGTCATTGACTATTTTATAAAGATTCCATGTTAATAGTTTGTGTGGCTGAGGTTTTCATCTTCTGAGATTCATATTGACTTTTTATTGTTGCTAAGAGTGGACAATGCATTAGCCAATACCATGTATCTTGTCACTTGAAAATCACATACACACTTTATGTTCTCATTGAGTATTCAAACTGTTTTTAGCTCATTAATTCTAAATATGTTAAAATTCAAAATTAAAACAATCTTGTCATCTATTTATTAATATTTCTTAGCTTACTAACTCTCCACAAATCAGAAATCAAAAATCACCATAAGTTCATAAAACAATAGTGTTGTAAAATCAAATGCTGTGATAATAAAGCGATATTTCTTGGAAAAATATGAAGCAATGTAGAAAGTAGCTCTTGGTAACTTGTTTCAGGTCTCTTTAGAGAGCTGTCTGCACACTGCTTTAATTTTTGGTCTTGCTGAATTTAATAGTGATGGCTCTCCATTCTTATGAATGTTTATGCACACACTTTGGGTTTTCATACTTACAACTAAATATTACAATTTTAACTAATGTGAAAGGCTTCACCCTGTTTTTGCTTTTCAAATAAAACAAAGGACTTTTCTCCATGTGTGCCTATGTTAAGAACTCTGTATCCATGGAAGCTATGATCTTTTTTGGTTCAGTTTCAGCTCCAGTGAACCCCATAGTAAGATGACACTTCATTAAATAGAAGATGTGTTATTTTCTGTATCACATGAACATTTGCAAACAATGGTTAGAAGAGCAAAGTGGAGAGAATGAAAGAGATACCTTTGGGAAAAGAAAGGAGTACTTTTGATTAGTTTTTACCTTATATTATCATATTTCTATATTGCTTACTTTACATGTTCTGCATTAGTAAACAATTGACATATAATTAATAAAATTGTATTATGTGTGTAGAGCTTGTACATTTGCAATTTTAAAATTGGAATAAGGCTACTGTTCTTTCAATTTGAAGATTAGTCTTGAATTACATATTATCTATGAGCTTTATTAATTCAGGACTTTTAAAATTTTATATTACATACATGAGTGTTTTGTTTTCAGGTACATCTGTGTTCTACTTGCATGTCTTGTCAGAGTGGGAACTGTATCTCCTAGAACTAGAGTTACAATGGTCATGAGCCACCATGTTAATGTTGCAAATTTAACACTGGTCATTTGAAAGAGCCAAAAGTGTTCTTAACCAATAATCCATCTCTCCAGCCTTAAGACTAAAGATTTTAATAAAATGCATAACATAACTGCTCAGGTACTGTAGGTTCATGTTCATAAAAGAAGTAGAATAAAATCTAGGAATAGAGATGAACACATTCCTTTTCCTGGTTAACAATTTTAGAAACAAAAGATCATATAAATGTAAAATTATGATTTATAATGTCTTATTACTGGGGATGTTATAGGATGTCTCAACTAAGTTCTGCATTATTTCTATAATACAAACATGCATTCATCTGTATGTGTGAAATAAATATCATGGTGTATCATTAGTAGTATCAGGTAGTGGTGGTTGTTCATGGAATAGGTCTCAAGTTGGGGAGTTATTGGTTGGCCATCTGTCAGTCTCTGTTCCATTTTTGTCCCTATATTTCTTTTAGATGGGGGAAAATTGGGGTTGAAGTTTTATTCCTAGGTTGGTATCCGCTGGGGGCCTGCCTGGTTACAGATAGTTTCCTTTTCAGGTTGCATGTTTGAAGTAATGTAGCTGCATTGACTCCTGGGAGTTTCCCCCATTCCAGATCGCAGGAACAGCCTACAGATTCAGATTCTTCCTGAACTATTCCGTACAATAAAAGAACTTCTGTAGGTATCACCATCAGTGATTTCAAGATGTATTATACAGCAATAGTAATTAAAAGTGCACCATATTGTTATAGAAACAGACAGGTTAATCAATAGAATCAAATTGAAGACCCAGAAATAAGCTCTCACAACAATGGATACTTGATTTTTGATAATGAAGCCAAAACCATGCAATGGAAAAACAAAGTATCTTCAATAAATGATAGTGGACTATCTGGGTGCATGTTGAAGAATTCAAATAGATCCATAACTATCACCTTTCACAAAATTCAAGTCCAAGTGGATCAAAAAGCTCAGCATAAACCAGGATCCACTATATCTAATAGAAGAGAAGGTGGGGAATAGCCTTGAACTCATTGGTCCAGGAGAAATTTCTTGAACAAAACCTAAATGGTTCAGGCACTAATATCAACAATTAATAAATAGGACCTCATAACACTGAAAAGTTTCTGGAAAGCAAAGCACACCATCAATAGAACAAAAGTTGTGTTTGCTTACAGATTTTGAAAAGATTTTCACCAACCCTTCATACAACAAAGGGCTTATGTCCAAAATTTATAAAAATGTATAAAAAAACCCAAAAACTCAAGAAAGTAGAAAACAAACCAAGTGTTCTAATTAAAAATGGGGAATAGAGCTAAACAGAGAATTCTCAACAGAGGACTCTCAAATGAAGAAGCACTTGAAGAATGTTCAATGTCCTTAGTCATCAGGGAAATGCAGACCAAAATCACCCTGAGATTCTACCTTACACCAATCAGAATAGCTAAGATCAAAAACTCAAGTGACAGGTGAATATGTAGACAAATGGGAACATTCCTGCGTTGCTGGTGGGATGGCAAACTGGCACAACCCCTCAGGAAAACATTCTGGAAGTCCTTGAGAAAATTGGAAATAGTTATACTAGGGGACCCAGCTATAACACTACTAGGCATATACCCAAAAGATGTTCCACCATACCACAAGGATACATGCTCCAGTATATTCATAGCAGCCTCATTCATAATAGCCAGAAGCTGGAAACAACCCAGATGTCCCATTATGACATGGATCCCAAGTTGAGCCTTTCATTGGACAGCCTTTCCTTCAGTCTCTTCTCCACTTTTGTCTTTGTAGTTCTTTTAGACAAGAACCATTCTGGGTCAGAAATTTTGAGGGTGAGTTGGTGACCCCATTCCTCCCCTGGTGACCCTGTCCATCTACTGGAGGTAGTCTCTTCAGGTTTCATTTCCCCACTATTGGGCATTTCGATTAAGGTCACCCCCATTGACTCCTGGGAGTTTCTCACATCCTGGGTCTCTGGAGCAAAATGCTGGATCTTGTTAACACATCCAATCAGTTACCCTGAGTCTTGGGGAATTGAGTTCATTGATGTTGAGAGATATTAAAGACCAATGATTGTTTGTTCCTGTTATTTTAATTGTTAGAGGTGATATCATTTGTGTGTAACTCTCTTTGGTTTGTTGTGAGATTATTAATTTCCTACATTTTCTTGAGTGTACTTATCCTTGTGTATTCCTTGTATTAGAGTTTGCCTTCTAGTATCTTCAATATTAATAAATTAGGAGAAAATTTTTCTAAATTTGGTTTTGTCATGGAATATCTTGTTTTCCTCATCTATGCTGATTGAGAGTTTTACTGTCTTTGGCAGCCTTGGCTAGCATTTGTGTTCTCTCAGGGTCCAGATGACATCTGTCCAATATCTTCTGGCTTTTTGAGTTTCTGTTGAGAACTCCAATGTGATTCTGATACTTCTAAATTTATATGTAACTTAGTTTTTATCTTACCACTTTTAATATTATTTGTTTATTCTGTCCATTTAGAGTTTTGATCATTACATAATATTAGGATTTTCTTTCCTAATAAACTATTTGGTGCTCTGTAGGCTTCTTGTATGTCCATCTCTTTCTCTAAGTTAGGGAACTTTTCTTCTATGATTTTATTGAAGATGTTTTCTTGCTCTTTGAACTGGTTATCTTCACCCTCTTTTATTCCTATTATTTTTAGGTTTTGTCTTTTTATTGTGTTCTGAATTACCTGGATGTTTTTTGTTAGGATGTTTTTATGTTTCATGTTTTCTTTGACCAATGTTTCAATATCATCTATGGTATCTTTTATTCCTGACATTCTTTCTTCTATCTCTTGTATTCTTTGGTGATTCTTGCATCTCTATAGCCTGATCTCTTTCCTTGGTTCTCTAGCTCCAGGGTTGCCTCCATTTACATTTTCCTTTTTTCTTGTTTTTTCAAATCTATGTCTTGGAACATTTTATTCAATTTCTTCACCTACTTGATTGTATTTTCCTTTATTTCAGCAAGAGGTATATTTCTTTCATCTTTAGGGCTTCTACCAGGTTGCCTGTGTTTTCCTGTATTACTTTAAGGGAGTTATTTATATTTTCCTTAGTGGCCTCTATCATATACATGAGATGAGATTTTAAGTCTGCTTTCTGATTTTTAGGTATGTTGGAGTATGCTGTGGTGGGAACACTGGGTTCTGATAATGCCAAAATATATTGTCTTCTGTTGTCATCACCATCTGGATGACTCTTACACTACCACTTTTGGCTGTAAGCCTAAGGTACATCCTTAGCTGTGTAGAAACACTGTGTATTTCTGTGTGTCAGAAAACTCTTCCAAGATTGCACCTCAAGTGTACTAGTTCCTTTCTTATCTCACTAATGTCTCAGCTCCTGTGGACAAGAATCCAAAATTTCAGCAGATTTCACTTTTGTAGTTCTGGTATGTTGTTAAGCACAGGTGACTGATTCTTCAGCCCTAGCTAACTAGAAGCACAGAATCATAATCCAACACCAAACACCATGGTAGAGTCTTTATAAACTTCTCTCTAAAGCTTTACAATCCAGGTCTCCATCTTCTGTACCAATCTAAACAGCATCGGCTTCCAAGCCTCTATGGAACAGTCCACTTAGATCTCAACACTGAATGGCTTTTCTAATCTAAAGGTCCAAATTGCATCCACAATACTTCTCCAAGTACATGGTAACTCTCAAACAAATACCCAAATATTCTGATACCAATGTGACTTAGTTCTGAATATGATTGCTGTGATGAACATCATAACCACAAGCAAGTAAGGGAGGAAAGGGATTATTTGCTTTACACTTCTGTATTTTCGTCCATTATTGGAAAAGGCCAGTACAGAAATTCAAACGGGGCAGGAACCAGGCAGGAGCCAATGCAGAAGCCAATGGAAGGGTGCTCCTTGCTGGCTCCCTCAATTGTTCAGACTGCTTTCTTTGGGAATTCAGGACCCATCCCAGAAATAGAACCACCTCAATGCAATGAGTTGGACCCTCCCCATCGTTCACTGATAATAAAATACTTTACAGGCTTGAATACAACTATATCTTTTGGAGACTTTTTTTAAATTGAGGTTTCCTCCTGCCAAAAGACTTTAACTAGTGTCAAGTTAGCATAAAGCTGTACAGCACATGGATCTACTTTCAATCTTTGAGTAGATGTGTAATAATTCCATGTTAGTTTTGGGTGTAGGGGCTAATTGGGCCATTTCAATACATAACTTCAGCAAAGTGGCTGGATACAAAATTAACTCAACAAAATCAGTAGCCTTCCTCTACACAAAGGATAAACAGACTGAGAAAGAAATTAGGGAAACCTTTTCCTTCACCCAATACCAGATCAAGTTACATTCTTTGCCCCCACCCCACTGACCCCTATCCACTTTGCCTCCCAAGTCCCTGCCTCCCTCCCCACTTGTGATTAATTTCTTCTCTCTCCCAAGTGGGACTGACACATCCTCACTTGAGCCTTTTGATTTCTTTGATGTCAGTATCTTGTGGATTTTTTTTTTTTTTGGCTAATATGCACTAATTAGTGAATACATACCATCTATGTCCTTTTAGGTCTGAGCTACATCACTCAGTATGATATTTTCTAGTTCTATCCATTTGTTTGCAAAACTTAGGATGTCCATATTCTTTATAGCTGAGTAGTATTCTATTGTGTAAATGAACTAAATGTTCTGTACCCATTCTTCTGTTGTGGGACATCTAGGTTGTTTCCAGCTTCTGGATATCACAAATAAGGCCACTATGAACATAGTGGAACACATGCCCCTGTGGCATGGTGGGGCATCTTTTGGGCATATTACAAAGAGTGGTATAGCTGGGTCTTCAGGTAGATCTATTTCCAATTTTCTGAGGAACCTCCAGATTTTTTCCAGAGTGGTCCTGACAGTTTGCAATCCCATCAGCAATGAAGGAGTTTTCCTCTTTCTCCGCATCCTCTCCAACATGTGTGGAGAGGTTTTGATCTTAGCCATTCTGACTGGTATAAGGTGGAATCTCAGGCTCATTTTGATTTGCATTTCTCTGATCACTGAGGACTTTGAACATTTCTTTAGGTGCTTCTCAGCCATTCCAGATTCTTCAGTTGTGAATTCTCTGTTTAGTTCTATAACTCATTTTTTGACTGGGTCGTTTGGGGTTTTTGGTGATTAACTTCTTGAGTTCTTTATATATTTTGGATATTAACCCTCTATTGGATGTGGGGTTAGTGAAGATTTTTTTCCCAATCTGTAGGTTTCCAATTTGTATTACTGACTATGTCCTTAGCTTTCCAGCTTTCCAGCTATATGAGGTCCCATTTATCAATTGTTGATTTTTTTTTTTTTAGGTTTTTTGACAATTGTTGATCTTAAAGCATGAGTCATTGGAGTTCTGTTTAGGAAATGTCCCCCTGTGCCAATGAGTTCAAGGCCCTTTCCCACTCTCTCTTCTATTATATTCAGCATATCTGGTTTTATGTTGAGGTCCTTGATCCACTTGGACTTGAGCTTTGTACAAGTTGACAAATATGGTTCTATTTACATTCTTCTACATACATATAGACAGTTAGAATAGCACCATTTATTGAAGATGCTTTCTTTTTTCCATTGTATATTTATGACATCTTTGTCAAAGATCAAGTGACCATAAATGTGTGGTCTTATTACTGGGTTTTCAATTCTATTCCATTGATCAACATGTCTGTCTCTATACCAAGAAAGCAATCACTAGTTGGGAGGGAGGAGAGACCAGGGAGGGAAAGTGGACAGTGTGTGTGTGCATGGGGCTGAGTATAGGGGACAGGGGAACCTGATCTAGTATTGGGTGAGGGAAAAGGACTGAAGCCCTGAGGGCCAGCAGAAAGAATGTAAACAAGCAATCTCAGGAAATAGGAGTTTGGGGGGGGGGAACTCCCAGAATGCACCAGAGACCTGGGAGGTGAGAGACTCTTAGGACTCATAGGGAGGGACCTTTGATGAAATGCCTGACAGTGGGGAAAGGGAACTTATAGAGGTTACCTGCAGTAGGAAGGCAGGACATCAAGTGAGGGATGGGATTGTCATCCCACAGTCACTCCTCTGAGCCATAATTGTTTCTCTCTGAAAGAATTATAGTGATAAAAGTGGAGAGGAGCCTGAGGAAAAGAAATTCCAGCAACAGGCCCAAAGTGGGATCCAGCTCAAAGGGAGGTCTTAAGGCCTGACAGTATTACTGAGGCTATGGAGCGCTCACAAAAGGGACCTATCCTGGCTGCTCTCTGAAAGACTCAACAAGCATCAGAAAAAGTCAGATGCAGATGTTTACACCCAACCAATGGACAGAAGCAACTGACCCCTGTTGTTGAATTAGCGAAGGCTGAAAGAACCTGAAGAGAAAGGTGATTCTGTAGGAGGACCAGCAGTCTTAATTAATCTAGATCTCCAAGATCTTTCAAACACTGGACCACCAAACAGACAGCATACACCAGATGATATGAGTCCCCCAACACACATACGGTAGAGGACTTCATACAGTCTGTGTTCATTCAGAGATGACCTAACCCTCAAGAGGCTGGGGGCCCCAGGGAGTTTAGAAGTCAGGTGGGGTGGGATGTGGGGGAATCCACATGTATGTGGGGTAGGGTAGGAAGTAGTTGTGGGGTGTGAAGCAGTGGAAGGATGGATGAGGTTCAGTGAATGGAATACGGAGTGTAAAAAATGAATTACAAATAATATCAAATTTAAAAAAAGAAATTAGGGAAATGATACCCTTTACATTAGTTAGAAATAATATGAAATATGTTGGTCTAATGCAAACTAAGCAAGTAAAATAGCTGTATGACAATCACTTCAAGTCTCTGAAGAAAGAAACTAAAGACCTCAGAAGATGGAACTATCTCCCATGTTCATGGATCAACAGGATTACCATAGTAGAAGTGGTCATCTTACCAAAAGCAATCTACATATTCAATGAAATTCCCACCAAAATTCCAACTCAATTCTTCAAAGAATTAGAAATAGAAATTCTCAAATTTATCTCAATAACACAACCCAGGATAGAAGAAACCATTCTCAACAATAGAAAAACCTCTGAGCAAATCACCATTCCTGACCTCAAACTATAACAAATTAATAGTGATCAAAACCACATATTATTGGCACAGAAACAGGCAGATAGATCAATGGAATAGAATTGAAGATCCAGAAATGAACGCACCTACCTTTGGTCACTTGATCTTTGACAAAGGAGCCAAAACCTTTTGGTGGAAAAAAGACAGCATTTTCAACAAAAGGTTCTCTTTCAACTGGCAGTCAGCATGTAGAAGAATGCTAACTGGTATATTCTTATCTCATTGTACAAAGCTCAAGTCCAAGTGGATCAGGGGCCTCCACATAAAATGAGATAAGATGAATCTAATAGAAGAGAAAGTGGGAAAGAACCTCAAACACACGAGTACAGGGGGAAAATTCCTGAACAGAACACCAATGCCTTGTGTTTCAAGTTCAAGAATTGACAAATGGGACCTCATAAAATTGCAAAGCTTCTGTAAGGAAAGGACACTGTGAATAGGACAAAACAGCAACCAAGAGTGTAGGAAAAGATCTTTACCAACCTTCATTCTGTAGAGGGCTAATATTCTATATATACAAGAACCCAAGAAGTTAGTCTCCAGACAACCAAATAACTGTATTTAAAAAATGGGATTCAGAGTTAAACATAGAATTCATTACAGAGGAATATTGAATGGCTATGAAGCACTTAAAGAACAGTTCAAAGTCCTCAGTGATCAGGGAAATACAAAGTAAATGACCCTGAGATTCCACCATACACCAATCAAAATAAGTAAGATCAGGTGACAACACATGTTGGCAAGGATGTGGAGAAGGAAGACGACTCCTCCACTGCTGGTGGAATTGCAAACTGGCACTATCACTCTGGAAATCATTTTGGAGATTCCTCAGAAAACTGGCAATAGGTCTACTTGAAGATCCCCTTATACCACTATTGGGTATATACCACAAGATGCCCTACTATGCCACTGGGCCAGGTGTTCCACTATGTTCATAGAGCCCATGTTTGTGATAGAAGCTAGGAACAATCCAGATGTCCTATAATGGATACAGTAAATGTGGTTCATTTACACACTGGAATACTACACACCACCACATCTTACAGGCTGGTCACCATTGTAGACTGATGGTTTTATACCTGGGTTTGTTTTTACCTTTCTCCTTTGGTAGTGTGCATGGTAATTTCCAGTACCATAAACTCTCATCCATAGATACGAACACTTTAGATAGTAACCAGCTTAATTTCTCTATGTTCAATGAGCTGTGTAATTGCTGTCTTCAGGAAGGTATTAGTGGAAGGTTGTAGACATCATACAATGTCCTTAACAATATCTTGCATTGCTTTTCAGTTTCCTTTGGCCAACACCATCATGAGATATAATCAAATCCCAGTAATGGAAGCTTCATTTTGTAACTAGAAATTTCATTTGGGGAGAAAATTACTGTTTCTCCTCTAATTTTGTGATTTCATTTAGACTGCATTTACATATGTATATATTTTGAAAATTACTACTGTATTAAGTTTCCATATGACTGGTTTAAGGTAGAATCTTAGGGAAAGTGAACTTAGAAGTTGCTGAAAATCTAGTTCATATGGATTATTTTTTTCTGCTTCCTAGCCCTCTCTTTGACAGAGGTCGAGTGTTGATAGTGGCTATATTTGCACTGAGGTTTGGGTCTTTTCTTCAATGCATAGCATATGAATAATTCAACATGATTTAAAAAATCCCTTTGAGTCTATTTCCCCCAGAATTCACAAATGACACAATATAATGATTTCAAGTGAAGTATTGTACCCTAGATCTGTGCTTATGGTATGGAGAGAAACTTGCAGACTTAAACATGTGATGAGATCTACATATGTGTGGCTCTACCTTAGAGTTTGGAACAGTGGCAGTAGCATCACTATTGTAGTAGAGAAATGAAGTGCAACAACTTAACAATAGCCTTCAAATATATAAGATATTTTTGGAAAACCTTAATGTATGAAGTGAAGGGCTTGTATGACAGATATTAAAGAAAGAAATTGAAGGTGCTGTTTAGAGGATGGAAAGATCTTTCGTGGCTATTGATGAGGAGTATTAATACAGTAAAACCAGACATCTTACTTGTAGGAGACTACAGATACACTGTAATCACTATAAACATTTCAACACAGTCTTCACATAACTTGAAAGGACAATTAACTTCATATGGAATACAGAACAGCCAAAACAAACAAAAAGGTAAGATAGCTACAAAACTACTGAGAACTTTTCAAGGTATTGTTATTCCAAAATTTGGGAAGAGAAAGACCACTGATCCAAATCATGATGGCCAAAATAAATGAAACAAGAAATTAATCAATGAAAGCTTTTTTATTCATGTAAGCAGATAAGCAGACTGCCTCTTCATAAGTTGCATTTGAGAGGTCAGCATGAATATGAGAAAGACAAGGCTTTCATAGCTCAAGAGTAGGAGGTTTCCTAGTAGGGGATTGGGTGGGAAAAAGAGGCATGGTTACAAGAACAGATTATATACTTAATAAGTTAGGCACTCCTGAAACAAAGACATGCTTGCAAAGTAGTCATAGCAATGTAGTCATACGTAGTCATAGAAACTTTTGAAACAAAATAGGGTGGCAAGATAGTTATAAAGAACATTTTGAAACAAAGACATGATTTCTCTTCCTTTAACTGGCCCTACAGAATCATTTATGGTTAGGGTTATATGTGGGGCATAACTCAATCCTTGACAAACAGATTTTTAATCATAAACAAGAATGAACATGTTTTGTCTTTAATATAAGATGACTTTAATTGTAAGGTGGAAGCAGACTGGTTCTTCAGTATTACCGTCTCTGATTTCAAATTGTACTCTAAAGTTATAGTAGTAAAAAATAAATGCCCTGAAAAAAACCCAGACACATTGTTCAGTAGAATTGATGACTCAGATAAATCCATATACCAATAAATACCTGATTTTTGTTGAAGTCAGAAACATACAATGGAAAAAAAGATGGTATCTTCAACAAATGGTAATGGTCAAACTGAATGCCTACATATAAAAGAGTGCAAATATGTCCATACTTATCACAAAACACAAAAGTCAATTATAAATTGATGAAAGCCCTAAATGTAAGGCCAGGTATGATGGGAGCCATGGCCTCAACCATGACCTTGTGGAAAATTTCTAGCTTACATGAACAATCCTGAGAGAACATTCATGGTCATAACAATAAGAATGTTTGTGGGTAGAGAGAAGGCTGTGACCAAAGGTTCTAGGAGCTGAAGATTGCCACCTGATCTTCAGAGAGCCCCCAGGCTCTTCCCTCCTCCCTTGGAGCCTCCTCTTCTTTATGCTTATATTACTACTGCTGAATAAAGTTTTTCAGAGTTTGATCAGGAAATTGTCTTTCTCTCATTCTTTGTGTTTCTTGTTCCTTGCACTCTCTTTCCCTTGTCCTAGGTCACCACTGATTATCCCTGCAGGTCGGGGCACAGGTACACAGACATGATAGAAAAAAGTTGGTAATACTCATGATTTTATTGTGCCTGGAAAAGCACTTTCTGAATAGAGCACTGCTTAGACAAGCACTAAGAACAACAATTAATAAATGGGACCTTGCATTAAAAGTCTGCAACTTTGAGGTAGTGTCTATCTTTTTCCCTGAGGTGGGTTTCATAGATACAGAGACATAATTTAGAGCTAAGATGAAAGGATGGACTATCCAGAGACTACCCCATCCAGGAATCCATCTCATCATCAGCCACCAAACCCAGATACTAAGGCACATGCCAGCAAGATTCTGCTGAAGGGACCCTGATATAGCGGCCTCTTGTGAGGCTATGCCAGTGCCTGGCAAACANAGAAGTGGATGCTCACAGTCAGCTATTGGATGGAACANAGGGCCCCCAATGGAGGAGCTAGAGAAAGTACCCAAGGAGNTGNAGGGGGCTGCAACCCTGTAGGTGCAACAACAATATGAACTAACCAGCACCCCTGAGCTCGAGTCTCTAGCTGCATATGTAACAGAAGATGGCCTAATTGGCCATCATTGGGAAGAGAGGCCCCTTGGTCTTGTAAACTTTATATGACCCAGCACAGGGGAAGGCCAGGGCCAAGTAGTGGGAATGGGTGGGTAGGGGAGCAGGGGCGGGGGTGGGGTATAGGGAACTTTTGAAATGTAAATAAAGAAAATAATAATAAATAAATTTTAAAAAGTCTTCAACATGGAAAAAGGCATATTCATTCAGACAAATAAGACAGAATGGGATAAGGTGATTTTACCACCTGCACATCTTGATGCTTATCCTAGGGTTTTGTTGTTGTTGTTTTTGTTTTTGTTTTGCAGTGATAAACATGATAAACAAAAACTAAATTGTGGAGGAATGAGATTATTCAACTTATACTTCCACATTGCTTTTCATCACCAAAAAGTCGGGACAGTAATTCCCACAGGGCAGAATCCTGGAGGCAGGAGCTGATGCAAAAAAAAAAAAAAAAAAAAAAACATGGAGGAGTGATACTTACTGGCTTGCTTCATCTGGCTTCCTTCAACTCTTTTGTATAGACTTAGAACCACCAGCCCAGGGATGGCACTACCCACAATGGGCTAGGCCCTCTGCCATTGATCACTAATTGTTGTGGAACCATGAAAGGCAGCCTGTTTTCTAATTAAGTGAGACTTACTTCAGAGACCTGGTAAAAACTCTAAAAGGGATAGAACAGTGAGCCATGCTCCCAGACAGACATGCCCCTAGCCTGACACCATGGAGCCCTCAACTTTATAATCCTGTGACTATAAGTCATGAAGACAAAGTCCCAAGCTCCTGGCATTATGGCTAGATGCCACCCTCACAGTTCCCTGACAACAGCCAGGTATGCTTCTCCCTACAGTTACCTGGCAACAACCAGGTAGCCCAGCCCACAATAAAAGGAGTTGCTTGACCCCTCCTCAATCTTTTAAGCTCTTACCTCTCATACTTATCTCTAGCTTTCCTTTTCTCCCTCCCTTTCCACATTCTCTCCAAGTGGCCATGGCCAGTCTCTTTCTTTTTACTTTCTCTCTTTTTCTCTGCCTTTCTAAAATAAATCTCTAAAACCATAGACTGTCTCTGCTCATCAAGGCCTGCCTTACTTGAATGATGGAACAGGCTTTCCTCTAAAAAGTTGCGTTTAACCTCCTGCCAAAAGGTCCTTCTGCATTCCAGTCACAGACCGGACCAAGGGCTCTCACATGAGTGGAAACCACCCTGTGCCCTCTCTCCCCCTGCTCTCTCCTCCTTTCAGTCTTGGGGCTGACTGAGCTGCCCCGGGGGTCCCCACTTTGTTCTCAGCTCTTCCAGTATCCAGCGAAGTCTAGGATGTACGAGACTGAAACCTGTCATCTCTAGACTCGTGAGGCCTGCTCCCTGTCCACCCCCAGGGGACTGTGGCTTCACACAGCCAGACACCCACCCCAGCCCACATGGAGAGCACAGCAGTCCTCCGCATCTGCCTGCCCAGGGCACTGGAACTCTGGGGGGACATGGGTTCTCTCCCACCTTTTTGTTTCCCCATGCCCACTGCCCCACAAATTGTGAAAATGCTTTACTCCATATAATGGATCTCCTAGAGATATTTCCTCAACTGAAGCTCCTTGCCTTTTGATGACTGTAGCTTTTGTCAAGCTGTCAGAAATACAGAATAAGAACACTCATGCATTCTTCTTGGAAGCACAAACTTGTCCATTCACTATGTAATCAGTGTGGTGGTTCCTCAGGAAGTTGAATAGATCTACTTCAAGAAACAGCTATACCATTCTTGGTCCCAGAGGATACTCATCCTACTACAGAATGGGAAACAACCTAGATATCCCTAAACAGATAAATGAGCAAAGAAAATGTGGCATATGGAGTGGGAATTTCTGGTTTCATTGGAGACTTAGTTGTGTCATGTGATTTTTTTTCTGGAAGCTGTCTTATGAGAGGCTGTTTTGCTAAGAACAGACACATGGTGTTTTTCTTGAAGCTGTCTAGTGAAAGAGCATATAATGGTTCACTTGAGTGGGTGCTTGAGAGGAAATGTGATGTTTGGAAAGAGTGTAAGTATAACCCAAGTGACAATGGAGCCATTTCCTGGTGTAATCACATAGGATTGTTCTCTTTATGATAAACTTGAGTTAAGAGCATAATAGAGGTTTACTTCACATATCTGAAAAAAAAAGTAACAGATAATTAAGGTTATGAATGTTCCTAGATGTCTCCCAGGTTAGTCCCCATCCCAACACATTTGTGAGAGAGAACTTCAGATTAAAGAACTAACTTCCAGCTACCAAGACAAATTTTGTTTTTCTTTTCTTTTTGGAGGAAAAAGATATAAGTTGTTAATAGAATAGAGTACTAATGGCTTCTTAGATTGATATTTTACCTACAAACCTCTTTGTTTAGTATTTATCTCCTAGCATTGTCTAAGAAGGCCTCCTTTTCATAGTTCTCTGATTTGATACCTGTACCCTGCTTTTCTGCTCTTTATTGCTCCAGCCCCCTTGCCTACCCTGCAGTGGTGCTATTTTGCTTTCCTGGTTTCTGTAGTTACTACATGCTATCTAATGACATCTGAAGAAGTGGAGCTGAGAGCCTCTAGCAAGAGGGAATATATAACATTACGACATACACTGTTTTCAACACATGGTGTCAAACATGGAACACTGAAAATGACCAGATAATGATCCTGTTAGCAAATTTCCAATTTTTTGTATTTTTTATTATTTTCTTTATTTACATTTCAAATGCTATCCCAAAAGTTCCCTATACCCCTCCCCCCGCCCCTGCTCCCCTACCCACCAACCCCCACGAATTGCCCTGGCATTGCCCTGTGCTGGGTCATATAAAGTTTGCAAGACCAAGGAGCCTCTCTTCCCAATGATGGCCAACTAGGCCATCTTCTGCTATATATGCAGGTAGAGACACGAGCTCTGGGGGTACTGGTTAGTTCATATTGTTGTTCCACCTACGGGATTGCAGCCCCATTCAGCTCCTTGGGTACTTTCTCTAGCTCCTCCATTGGGGGCCCTGTGTTCATCTAAGAGCTGACTGTGAGCATCCACATCTGTGTTTGCCAGGCACTGGCATAGCCTCACAAGAGGCCACTATATCAGGGTCCCTTTAGCAGAATCTTGCTGGCATGTGCCTTAGTATCTGGGTTTGGTGGCTGATGATGGGATAGATTCCCAGATGGGGTAGTCTCTGGATAGTCCATCCTTTCATCTTAGCTCTAAATTTTGTCTCTGTACCTATATCCTTTCATGAGT
>NC_034591.1:76044159-76051659 GCF_900095145.1 Mus pahari
TGACAAGGGAGCTAAAACCATCCAGTGGAAAAAAGACAGCATTTTCAACAAATGGTGCTGGCACAGCTGGCGGCTATCAGGCATTTATTATATTATATTATATTATATTATATTATATTATATTATATTATATTATATTATATTATTATTTCTGAAAAAAGTTATTATAGAAGAGTAGAGTCTGATACCCTGAAAGGACTTTCAGTCTTGTCAAATGCACTGATTTGGATCTTTGTGATTTTCTTCTTTGGGAACTGGGTCCTGGTAGGTAGCTCTGAGGATTAAGCAGCTATGTATGTGTGACACAGTGCCTGGTGCCTGGAAATAATAGTGTTTAGTAAAAACTGTAGTTTTTTTTTTTTAATTTTAATTTTTTAAAATAATTTTTAATTAGATATTTTCTTTATTTACATTTCAAATGTTATCCCCTTTCCTAGTTTCCCCTCCAAAAAATCCCCTATCTCCTCCCCC
The DNA here is from genome assembly GCF_900095145.1 of Mus pahari. Classification (NCBI taxonomy): domain Eukaryota; kingdom Metazoa; phylum Chordata; class Mammalia; order Rodentia; family Muridae; genus Mus; species Mus pahari. Next base: position 76,044,631 of record NC_034591.1, read on the forward strand.
CTCCCCTTGCTCCCCAACCCACCCACTCCCATTCCTGGTCCTGGCATTCCCCTATACTGGGGCATAAAGCCTTCACAGGACCAAGGGTTTCTCCTCTCATTGATGATCAACTAGGCCATCCTCTGCTACAAATATATCTAGAGCCACAAGTTCCACCATGTGTTTTCTTTGATTGGTGATATAGTTCCAAGGAGCTCTGGGGTTACTGGATAGTTCATATTGATGTTCCTTCTATGGGGCTTCAGTCCCCTTCAACTCCCTGGGTATTTCTCTGGCTCCTTCACTGAGGACTTTGTGCTCTGTCCAATGGATGATTGTGAGCATCCACTTCTACATTTGCCAGGCATTGTCAGAGCCTTGCAGGAGACAGCTATATCAGGCTCCTGTCAGCAGGCTCTTGTTGGCATCTGCCTTGTGTCTGGGTTTGGTGGTTGTTTATGGGGTGGATCCCCAAGTGGGGCAGACTCTGGTTGGTCATTCCTTCAGGCTCTGCTCCAAACTTTGTCTCTGTAACTCAATCCATGGGTATTTTGTTCCCCATTCTAAGAAGGAATGAAGTATCCACACTTTGATCTTCCTTCTTCTTGAGTTTCATGTAAAACTGTGGTTTTAAGACTGCCTACTACTGCCAGTTACGGGTGGCTGATGTCTTCTCTAACCTTTACCTCTGACCATTGCACAGATGCCACAGTCCAGTGTCAGCCCCTATGGGGTACTGCTTCAGATCTCAGTAATTCTCACTCAACTGTGATGAAGAACCCAGCAGGCTCTACATCCTCACCACAGGAAGCACTATTTTTTTTTTCCCTCAAAATCTTGCCACAAGGACATTTGCAAATGTGTGTGTTTGCATGAATGTTTAGCATTGCCAAGGTGATGGGAGGGATACTGATAGCATCCAGTAGCCATAAAATGATAGCATTGTACAAGGACATCTTACAGCTAAGGATTGCCTTAATTAAAAGGCCAAAGGTATCCTTATTTAGAGACACAGGATGGAAGATATTTTATTCATGCTAACTGCTACATGCTTACTGGGATGTAAAGATGAGTAAATGCAGTCCCCGTCCCTGGGTCCTCCCTGCACGACAGTGTCATATGTGTGGGAAGAGACACTTTCATTCTCAGCACAATCTGGTGAGAGTGACAATGCTTATGGAAAGTGAGAGGTGAGGACCTCACATTACCACTTAGGTTAGTATCTCTTTGTCCCAGCGGACACCTATTGAGTACTGACTGTATACCATGGACGATGTTGAACACTGAACACTGTTCCCAAGGAGGATTTGGATAAACAGGCAAGTAGAATCTGTGTGGATTCAGCCTGGGCTCCAGGATTATGCATACCGGGTCCCTGGAACAGTAACAACTGCTCTATGTCTAGGGCCAAGGAAGACTTCCTGTGGGAAGATGCATTGAAGCTTGACTCCCAAGGACCCGAGCTGATAGCAATGTAAAGGTGGGATCACGATGCTTCTAGCATGGATAACAGCATGGAGACATTGCAGTGGTCCGAGAGCCTGCATGTCAAAGCCTCATACCCACCCATCAGAATCAACAGATCTCTCATGTATCTGTGGTTCACTTGAGCCTCCCAAAGCTTCCAGCCTGTTTTAGGATGGGCATTGGAGTACAAGGGAGATCAACCTCTGGAGTCCAGAATCTCTGCAACAGAGGAGATGCTCCTAGGAGAGGCCTCAGGAACCATGTTTAACAAAACAGGGGAAAATGGGACGTGCTGCCTGGAACAAATGCCTTGAGAGGTTCTCTTTGCAATAGAGAGCTTTGCCAGAGAGTGGAGGCATCCAGTGAAAACAGGCTCTGATCTGTCTTTGGGAGAGAAGAGGACAATAAAGACGGATAGGATGGAGGACAGAAGCCTCAATTGCAGGCAGGTGGCTGGAGAGGAGGCTATGCAGCCAAAGACAAACATACCAGGTTTTTGCATTTCAAGGTTGTGGGCTTGGGAGGGAGGGTCTGGGCAGCAGAGGTCCTTTATACAGGGAAAGCCACTGTTGCCCTTAGCCTACACATGCAGCAATCTCTTTGAAAAAGTTGAGCATCTGTGTGCCAGGCTCCCTTAAACATCATTTTCCCAGAGCTAGGACTGAAAGTCGACAGTGAGCAGTGCTAGACCCCTGACATTTCTCTGATTACCTTCATTAGAACCTGTTAAAGTGCTGGCTCCCCAGTCTGGGGCCCAGAGTCAGTCAAACTCAGAGGTTCTGATTCAGTGGATCTACGCAATCTGCACTTACAATATGCACACAGCACCTAAGATCCATGGAGCAGAAGATGAGTGAGCGATGTCCTGGATGGAGCATGTAGCTGAGTGGTATCTGTCTGGGTGATGTTATACATTTATCAGCTAACCTGCAGACAGCATCCCACAGTAGATCACGAAGGGAAAGTCAGAAATCTAAAAACCTTACATAAACAATCTGAAACCATGCCTCAGAGAACTCTTTTGTATATTTTAGAGTCATCCTTTAAAAGCTTTATGGATTCATGCCAGCTTTGGAAGAAGGAACAAACCAGGCTTAAATGTGTTATCCTGAAACCACATCATAAACCAACTGTTAGACTGAGGCCCCAGAGCCATGTAAATCATTTAAGGTTCCAAGTAGCAGATTTACTGCTATCATTTCATTGTTTCAGATTGGTTTAAGAAAATGCCAATTCGGGATACATTATTATATCCTAAATAACATCTCCATCCCTTCTGAAAAGAAGCCTAATTTAATAAATTCTATTGATTTAGAATGCTTGGTTCAAATCCCTCTCTCTCTCTCTCTCTCTCTCTCTCTCTCTCTCTCTCTCTCTCTCTCTCTCTCTCTCTCTCTCTCTCTCTCCTCTTCCTGCCCCTGTGTGGATACATGTATGCTGTGGTAGTCTTACATATGCCATAAGACAGTGTTTGACGTCTGTCCATGCCTTCTTGTTTGAGACAGAGGGTTTTTTGCTCGCAGTTTCATATGCTGGGCTAGTTGGCTTGTGAGCTTTAGCTCATCATCATTCCTCAGCCTATCTCCTACTAGGGCTGCCTGAAATGGGATTGAAGGGCATGTGTCCTTCTGTATTTGGCTTTGACCTGAGTTCTGAGGATGTGAACTCAGGTAAACAGGCTTCCATGGCAAGAGCTTTACATACTGAGTCATCTCTTTAGCCATGTTTCCAGTCTTTATAATTATTTATTTGAATAGAAAAGTGGCCAAGCTTAGATAGAAGTATTCTAGTATGGATTATGAATGATAGTTTTTGATTTATGTCACATTTCTTAAAATTTGAACAGACTGCGCTGTCTTAGGATGACTCTGGACGGTAATGGTTCTGGGAAGACCTTGTTTTCTCTATTTCTTGGTCTTCAACACAGATCATGCGTAAATTATGCCTGATGCAGGAAAAGAACTTTTCAAATGTTTGAAATAAAATCCACAAATCATACCTCTCAGAAAAATACCATAAAGAGATTCATCCCCTAGCGTAAAACCCAAACCCCAAGGCTTACAGTGTGTGCGAGGGAAGCCCCACTCCCCAAACAGTCCCCCTCCATAATTAAATTACCTCTCGTTTTTTCTTCTTCTCCAACTTTAATAATTCCATTCCCTTTGCCTTTTCACTTAGGGGGTATTTTGTAACCTATATTTTAGAGACTGACAAGGTTCTCTTGTTCTCTAACATCCCTGAGGGGCCAGAACTGAAAATTCCCAATTCGCAAATGGGTTCTTTCCCTAAAGTTTGTTTGTTTGTTTGTTTGTTTGTTTGTTTATTGGCAACTTAGTGACACTGTGTTTCAAAAGAAAAAAAAGAAAAAAGGCCTGGAGTCTTGGCTTAGTTGAGGACCCTTGCCTAGCCTTCGTGAGGCCCTAGCTTAAATCCTCAGTACAAATATTGAAAGAGTTTTTTTCTATAACATCTTGACATTAATAGGCAAATAGTTAGAAATTGGCTACTGAAGATCCCGGCTCCACTTACCCCCACCCCCAAAGTCACTCTTTATAATATTCAGATCACAGACACAATAAACAAAGAATAATCTGGATGGCAAAACAAAACAAAAACCAGAGCTAGAATTTAGGAAGAGTTTATTAAGATGTTTTCAACATCGAGACGGGTGATTTTAGTTTGTTCACACTTACTCTAGCACATTCATTTAAAAGGATAGTCAAACTCACTACAAACGTACTGTACCAAGTAGGACTTTGGCAAATTACAAAAGAAATAGTCACAAGAGAAATGCAGCCGAAATGCAGTTAATTTAGGCCATACCACAGTGCTGACTTTTGCACTGGAACGCAACCACAGGTCAGTCGCTCTCCGTGGTGGAACACATCTGAGTTCCCACAGTCCAGATTCTGTGACACCACGGGCCATTCCAACCATCAGACAATCAGTGCGAGCTGCCACAGAAACTACTGGTCTTATTCCAGTGGAACACACAAACGCGTGGCTACAGTTATTTAACTCCAAACTTGAACTCCCCAGGTCTCACCCTGAGACATTCTCATAACATGAAAACATGTTGTTACCATGAGATTAATTCCATATCCAGTCTTAGAAAATTAACTAATAGTCAATTTTTACATAATTTCTGTATTTTAGATTATATGCTATTACCTCTTCAAAATAAAAATTATTAAATGTTATAATATGGGAAGGCTCATATCATTTAACATACAGAAGCAAAACTGATCCCTCCCAAGGGATCCTTTGACCCCCAGATGGGGAAAAGAAGCCTGGATTCGAAGCAGCTAAGAGACACAAAGAATCCTAACACATGAACAGCTGTGTTAACAGGAAGCAGGACACCTTTACTTCTGAATTGACAAAAGACTTAAGAATTTATGATTATAAACTATCACAATACCTTTTAATAACATTTCATCAAATAACTGATGGCAACACAAATTTTCTACACACTGTTTGTAAATGAAAGGCACACGTAAATACAATAAACTTTCTGTATTATATCATTTATACCCACATGGTGACCCCCCTTAGCTAAGTTGATACTAAATATGTATATAAGAACAGTCCCTTATTTTCCACTCTTGTGCCATTTCCAGTAAACAGAGGCACACATGTATATTCATCAGTAAGGATTATAATATACTCTTTAAATTACATTTTAATACAAAGACTTAGGAAATAAAGGTATATGTATTTTTCATTAACATGTAGTTTTATCAGGTTTGATCTTAACAAATGTGTGTTAAGAAAGTCTACAGGAAAGATTGCAGCCACGTCCCTATGGAGACCAGTACTTTTTATGCTTAATCAAGGATGACTGAATTTGGATTTTAAATTACTTTCAGGTAAAATCAGGCATGGAAGCAGATGCCTATAATCTCAGCACTCAGGAGGTTGAAACAAGTCTGTCTAAACACACACACACACACACACACACACACACACACACACACACACACACCCAACCTCACCACCACCACCATCAAAAGCCTTTTCCAGATGAAACAGGCTCAAATGCGCCCAAGGCTGTCATCCACAGATTCCTCCTTGTCAGGGCTAGAACTTGCCTTCATCTATGAATGACCCTCAAACCTCTGAANATCACAAGGTCACTCTCAAGGTCACTCTCAATCCTAGTTTCAAAGTAAAGGGGGGAGGGGACCAGCAATGTGAAGCAGACACATCATGTTGTCATTTTTATGTTTGAGAATTTTGCTGTGCACATTAGTTTATAAGTTCTCCATACTCTTATTGTTTTCATAACTTTCTTCCAACACCAGACTCAACAAGAAGGCCTCTAAGCTCTGCTAGTCTTTCCACTCTTCCTCGAACAGTGAGCACCTACTCTACTCTCTCCCGTGTACTTTGTCCCTTGACACGGGCTCTTGCTGTTCAGGATGACGGTGCCCCACCACCCCAGATGTTGGAACTACACATGTAAGCTAAAATGCCTGAAAAAATGTTGTTTCTTTCAACTAACATCCATGAAAAGACCTTAAATTGTTTATTGAGAACTTATTCTTTATTTCTACTAAATATTTTAAACAAAAGTTAAAGGAAGAAAACATGTCAGACTTGAAGGTATATATATATTTCATTATTTTTCCTTTGTTTTCTGCCACAAAATTCCAAGTCACTTTTAACATTTCCTGTTCTTCTCATATCCTATAATTTTATATTCGAACTACCACACAACAATATGTCTGCCCCTGTTCTTTGGTTATCCACATACATCACACATAATAAAATGTCTCTTACAGCCATTTGTTACTGATATTTTGTTTTGGGAGACAAGCTGTGGCTCAGGCTACCCTGGAACTTGCTCTGTAGCTCAAGCTAATTTCAAAGGTACCATGCTGATTATCTTGTCTCCTCCTTAAGTCCTGAGATTATAGGTAGAGGCCACCAAACCTGGCCCCCATATTTATTTATAATCCATAGTGGTTATTTACCAGTAACAACTGATTCTTTATTACAGAGAATCTGACACTCAATTTTATTGAGTGTCCTTAGAGATAAATATATCAATAATTTACAGCTAACTGATAAATGTGCCACAAGATTGTTCCCTTTAATTTTATATTACTTCAAAAAAAAATATATATATACATTCACTGCACATATACCAAATTTAAATTACCCTGTGAAAATATAGATTAACTACAAATACACATTCAGGGATTCACAGTTTGACAGAAATTTTATATGCAGGTAAAAAGGAGTGTGGTTTTACACCGCTAATTTACATAGGAAGCTGACATGTTTGAATATCCTTTATAAAAGACTTCTCTTTTTTGCATGAATCTTAGAAATGAGGATTTGGAGACATAAACCCCAAGCTATATCTATAGCAGTATAAGTCATTGTAATATTATATTTACTAACAAAGGACACAACTTGCTTACTGTGTACACAGAAAGTGGTATAAACAATACCACACACAAAACACACAGCAACAAACTTACACAAGATTGGCACTGTCAGTGTTTTACTTTACAGATTCTAACCAAAGAGTCTGTATGCTCTTCTCTGGAGATTAAGGAACAGTTACCAATACAG
>NC_034591.1:76056933-76061564 GCF_900095145.1 Mus pahari
AAAATGAGGATGGCTTTTGTATCTCTTTTGAACAGAGGCTGCCACACAGTAAATCTTATATAAGTATTTGTTTCATAACATAATGTGAGATATCTTCCTTATGTGGAAATCCTTCCTTCAACTATAAGCATCCATGGCCTGTCACTTGTAAAGTTCCCATTATACTGGGCTGACTTAGGAGCTCTAGGGCAGGAAGCAGCANGACATGTGTCATGCAGTGGCCAGTTTACAGTAACAGGCGCTGGGCAAAGAAAAGTGGCTGGCTATGGAGCTCAGTGGAGGAGGAAAGTTGAGGATGACTTCCAAGCAGGGATAATGAATTTGAATGGCAGCCTTTGGGAAAGGAAGGGTAACAGGGGCCTTCCACCAGAGGAAGACTAGCCAAGATTTCACCCTCATCAGGCCAGAAATAAGCATCTTATTTTGAGTTTCTTCACAAATTAATACCCCTTTAAAAACATCTTTCCTTCAGGTAATCTTCTATAACAGCCAGCAGTGTGACAAGTCCTTAGAAATTCTCTGTGCATGACTCAATGTTTCTGATTCCTTCTTACCTTAATCCTTGTTGTCTCAGGTTCTGCTATTACACCACTGGCTTTAAGATCCAAATCTCCGATACTCCTTGTCATCGCAAGTCTGCCATTTACATGGGGCTGTCCCAAACTATTCCAAGCTACAAACCCACCGCATTTCTTGATCCTAGTCAAGAAGAAATAAAATTAATAGTAATAACAATAACAATATAATGTGAAAGAAACTGTGGCTCTGGTATAAATACCAATTTTCAAATGGAAATTTAGAGCCTAGTGTTTCAAAATATACCCATAATCTAGGAACTTGGGAAGGCTCAGAAGGGCCAGCCCACGTTAAATGCCAAAACTTAATTCCACAACAAGATATAAATGAAAACTTTAAGCCATGTATGGTGTACACAACCGGATAATCCCAGCGTGTGAGAGGCCAAAGAAGCAGGGTACAGACGTTAAGCCAGACTGGGCTGCAGGAGATCCAGACTCAACAAACCCAAAACAACCAAAACAAGAAAATCTGCACTGAGGTAGTGGCTGTGCACCTGCTTTCAAGAGGCCCCAGTGTATTACATCAGCCCAGAGAAGAAAATAGAACACTGTTTCTATGGCAACTACAGCTATCACCCCATAACAAGGCATGGTGACAGTACCTTTCTTTCTCATCTTTTCTTTCTGGGGTATGGTCAGTGGTCAGCTTCATGGGTTTTCCTTTTCTACACAAAAGAGCCCGGCTGTCTCCAACACTGGCTACCACCAGTTCAACACCATCTCTCAACAGGGCTACTGTTGCAGTAGTCCCAGAGGTCAGGAGGCTCGCTACAAATATTATAAAACAGAGCATCTGTTAGTGATAGGAATGTTCAGACATGGAGTTGTCATTACAAAATAAAACAGGAGCATGATAACTTAAGTCTGGGAGGAACCATTCTAATTCAAGGAGAGCTGTGCAAACGAAATGCAAACTATGTAAGTAATGCCATGCAGAGAAGCGATTATTCAACTCTGTAACAAGGCTCCATGCAAACAAAATGGCTGGTAAACTAATTTGGTGTGCAAAGCATCAGTGTCTCCAAGAAGTCTGTGTGTGAAAAGCAGAGCTGATGAAAACTAAGAATTACGATGCCTTAGTGTGCCTAATGGGCATCAAAATAAAACATGAAATGTCGCTGATCTGGCTGCTATGACAGCATGACAGACCTGCTGGGCCCATTAGGTGAGACTCCTTTGCTATAATCAGATTCGGGTTCTTCTCTTCTATTCCTTACTCTCATCCAGTCAAGGCACTACCAGTTATTAGGTGAAGAGAGAAATGCAAAGTACAACCCATTTGTTCTTCAAGTACTACTGTGTATATTCTTCCCTCTAGAACCACGTCATCTCTCTCTCTCTCTCTCTCTCTCTCTCTCTCTCTCTCTCTCTCTCTCTCTCTCACNTCTCTCTCTCTCTCTCTCTCTCTCTCTCTCTCTCTCTCTCTCTCTCACACACACACACACACACACACACACACACACACACACACACACACTCATGCAAGCTTGCACCAATTTTGTTTGCTCTACACCTGAAGAAAAGCTATAGCCACCATTAGATGAATAGATCTGAGTAGTAGACAGTGAAATTCATTCCAGTTCCTTATAAACGTGGTATGGTTAACACTATTAGCCCCCAAAGTATCCACTCAGAGAATCTGCAGCCAACAGCAGACAAGCAGAACCAGCTGCAACTTAGGCACCTTGCCTGGACTAGAACCTGTCAGCCATGTGCATTTTCTCTGCCATCAAGTAAAGCCCAATGTTGCTAGGCTTGAGGTTGCTACTCTTTCTTCTAACCAAGCAAATGCATTTGTGTGTCTTCCTTTGATTTAGTCTAACATTATCTTTTCTGTATCATTCACCACTTACTAAAAATATTTAAGGTGCATTGAGCCTTGCAGAAAGAGGGAATACTGTGAAACTATGAACCAAAGAACAATATAGCAAAGTGGCAGAAATTGAGAAATAACTTACACACACACACACACACACACACACACACACACACACACGCACTTAATAGCTGGTCTTGAACACAGGAAAATCAGTATTTTTATTGAGACAGAAAAATGCATTATAAATTCAGTTTGTAGCAATATTAGAACTATTTTCTAAGCAAAATAATTTATATTTGATAAGTAGTACATAGAGAGTGTATGTGAACTACAGTATATATTAGCAGACTGGGGTTTCAATAGACATGGAGAAGCAATCAAAGTAGCTCCTATGCCAGAAACAGGACATAAGACATTTATTCATAGCATATTTGTTCACAGTAAGACAGGAATTTAGCACGAAGAAGTTTTTCCAGCTGGCTAACTTAAATTTGTTGTCCACATGAAGGCAGTGTGGGTCTTGACTGATAATGCATATTTATATGTTTATGTAATCATAAATGACTATTGCTGCTGCTGTTAATCTCTCTTTCACCAGTGTTGCAGGACAATAGAAAAAGAGAAAAATAATAATCACAATTTGAACAGCAACTGAAAGGGAAAATCTAACATCACCCCCAGTGATTATTAAACCATGTAAATAATAATCTGCATCAACCAATACTGCTGAACTATTTATTAGAAATGGGTGCCCTTGACATGCACGATTCATGAACACCAAAAGGAAATTAACAACCCGAAGCAGTTAACAACGCAATAAGAGCAACAGTTCAAAGCTGTTCACATCTGGTGACCTCCAGCATAAGAGGGGTATTCAAAAATACTGTGCAGAGCTACAGGTATAGCTCCGTGGCAAAGCACTTGCCCAGCGTGCCCATAGCCCTGGGTTCAATCCCAGCACAGAAAGCAAATCTGCCTTTATAGCTCTTGTTAGCTTGGAGTTTAGTTCGCTACAAAAAGCCACATGTAACGAACACAGAATTGGAAGTTCGTGGTGGTGCCCCCAATTGCTCCCACTTTGTGTCTGTGCAGTTCTTCTCCTGACCTGTCATCCTTAGGAGCGCTGCCGCTTTCCACGCAGAAGCACAGCACACTTCTAGTAGGTATAGTGTAGGTTGCATCTGTGTTTTCTACCATCCAATTTGTTTTAAGTGGCTATTTGTAAAAAATAAAGCGATGGTATATGGCTTCATCAAATGTGAAAACTACATGACACAAATTGAATTTAAAATTTTTGAAGGTGATGCCAGAAAGGTTGGAGAACGCGCTTAGTGGTAGAACAGTCGTCTAGACTGTAGGCATGAGTTCTGTTAAAAAAATAATCCTGGTCTTATAGGATGGGCTCGACAGAAGTGAAAGTTAGGCACATATAAAGAAATGAGAAAAGATAAGTAGAGAAGGTAACTGTGGTCCTATAGAATGTTTGCTCGCTAGCTATGGCTCTGAACACCCCCGCCCCCACCACCCAAACCCTTGCACATATGCACACACATGCTAAAAGAATATTATATACTTTTAAAAAGCTGATACTGCTTCAATATTTTAGTTAAAAATTTAAATTTCTTAAATTTGGATAACTTTGAAACCATAAGAGATAGAACTAATTTTCTTTTACTCAAATCCTGAATGGCTAGCAAACAGTATTCTGTCTGCAGTGATTTTAATATGTTTGATAAATAGTTCCCTGATGCCAATAGGCAGATTTTGTACAAATACATCTTTAAAATAGTTCCAAAACTCTGATTTTTAAAAAGCATAAATATGTACACAGTGCATAAGAGAACTGTTATAACACTTTTTAGACACAGCATACTGTACACTTCCCTATCTTATTCTTTTCTGCTTTGAAGCAAATGATCATTAAGAAGCAGAATAAATTTTAAGACATCTTCATGAAGTTCTGAGATTATCCCAAAGGATGACAACTAAATTAAGCAATCTAGCTTAATTTTATTATTAGAAATAAATGCTATTTTAGTTCTTTAACTGTTTGATTATGTGAGTCATCTAGAGAGTCTTTTTAAGATGTACACATTAAATATTATAAGTTCAAACCTCCTGATTTATAATGATTAAAAATAAATGTTTTAGCTGGGTGGTGGTGGTGCAAGCCTTTAATCCCAGCACTTGGGAGGCAGAGGCAGGCGGATTTCTGAGTTCGAGGCCAGCCTGGT
>NC_034591.1:76061704-76068439 GCF_900095145.1 Mus pahari
AATAAATAAATAGATAAACAAATAAATAAACAAACAAATAAATAAATAAATAAATGTTTTAGGTGCATCATCTCTGAATGATGGGGGGGACTAAAATATGGAGTTTAAAAAATAAATTAATTTTAAAAAATTTTAAAAAAAAAGAAAAGAAAAAGTGATTTAAGTCTGGCATTGATGGTTTTAATCACCAATATTGATTAGATAAATTTTTATAAAGCATGTTTGTCCATATGTAGGGTTAATAAATTTTAGTGTTGGCCATTTGCAAATGTTCTTCAACACTCCGTTCTACAATCCATGGGCAGTAAATGCAGCTGTCCGTAGACAGCTGGGGCATAATACTGACACTATAGCCCATAAATATTGTAGTGCTGATGCAGTCAAATTCACGGCCAAGAACACATCATAAACACTGTTGTTAATGAAAACGCTAGATGTAACCATGGGTCAGCCAGGTTTACATAAGCCATTAGTTTCAAACCAGCCTGGGCTGCTTACTGAATCTTGCCCCAACCCCACACCCCCCAAAAGTAAAACTTGGAGAAAGTGAATCACTTCTTCTTCATGTGTCAAAACAAAAGCTAAAAAGCATAAACTCTACCCTATTAACTCCTCTCTTAAAGAAGCAGAGGGGACTTTTAGGGAAGTGGTATCAAAGACAAAATAGTTTCAAGTACTCTACCAAGTGAAAACTTTATCTCTAGACAAATGGAGAAAGAATGCGTCATAAGTCATAAGGTGTTCCAGGGGAGTGTAATGGTAAGTAAGGTCTCAGGGAGCAGGAAGGGGGTGGGGAGGAAGCTCAGTGGTAGAGAGCTTGCTGGGGCAGCATGTCTCAAGGCCCTGGGTTGAAGAGAAATGGGAGTGGATGTGTGATGTTTAAATGGTGATTCTAGGGTCACCCTTTACTCTCTTGTTATTAAATATGCAAATGAACGAGGCCCTACTCTGAAGGAATCCTCGTTTCTTCTTGAGTTGAAACAACTTGTGTGTGAAATGCAGAAAATTCCATCCTACTGAAATGGCGTTTCTGTGGTGCATGTTTCATATTAAAGGAAAAGACAGAGCTATGACCATCATTCCCACACAATCCCATTTCCAGTCAGTTGGGAGGCATACATTGGATGGCGGCTGCCGAAGCTTTCTAAGTTAACATTAGTAGAAATGCATTCTTGGTGAGCTAACTAAAAAATACTGGACATAATTTCCTGAAATTATTTGATAATTTAGTCAAAACTAGAGCACTCGTTTTCAAACCTTATACACAGGTTTAAAACAGTTTTTTAAATCCATCTGCCATGTCCTTCCTTATACTTCATGAAAACAAAGATCTCACTAGTTACCACAGGAAAGCTGCAGGACTGAAAAGCAGAAGATAAATATCTCCTTTCTGACTATACAAATGGATGCCAATTATCCATTTTCTATCACACTTAAGACCTATTGCTAATATCTGCCAAATTACTTATTTTGTGTGTGCATGTATGTGTCTGCATTAAGTATATGTGGACATGCCACAGCACAGGTGTGAAGGTTAGAAGCCAGCATATGGAAATCATTTCTCTTCTTTCATCATGTGAGTCCTGGGAATAGAACTCAGGTCACCGGTGAGGCTTGGTGGCAGCACCTTTACTCACTGAGCCATCTCATTGATCCCCTATCTCTTCTTATAGTAATGCTGAGCGATTATCGACCTACCAGATGTGATAGTCCTGTAGTATTTGCATTGGTGGGAAGGTGGTAGGGGATGGGATTCTCTTAGTATGGACATCTTGTCCATAAAATTACAAATCAAACAGATTGAAACATTTAAAAACCTTTCTAAAATTAAAATTCAGTAATAGAACCATTTTGGAGCTTCCCTTTCTAGAAGGTTTTTATTTAACATAAAAGTGAGATTTATCATTATTATTATTATTATTATTATTATTATTATTATTATTATTAAGTTCAGATTCTAAACAACAATTACAATGATTCTTTGTATAAAATTATCTCTACAAAAACTCCCCACAAATAAACATGCACTCAAACTCCCGCCTCTAAAGGCGTACACTGTTTTCTCTTGACTTGCCAATCCTCAGAGCTCTGAGGAATGCCACTGCTCACTTACCATCTGCAGACAGGTGAGCATAACTTGCAAAGGCTTTATCTATTTCTAGAAAGGCCAAGGTCAGGAGCGTTTCCAAGTCTTTCTCCCGAGGAAGCAAATCCCTTTGTGGAGAGGAGAGAAAGCTGTGATCACTTTGCAGTAGTTTCTCTTTCCAACAGTCAACCTTGCAGCAGTCGTGCCACACAACAGACCTCACCGCTTTCCTCTCGGGTGCTTTTGCTGAAGATCCAAGGATTAAGGGACATTTATTGATCTTCGAAGGTACTAAGAAGGATGAACTGTGACACTCTTGGCCTGAGGATCAGGCCACCATGCTCTGGGTACATGGTGCCTGAGATGCAGCTCAGGGCTTCCTGCACGCTAGGACTAACTGAGCAGTATCAAACCTGAGGCTTTAAAGGCATGGAAACATAAGTCTGGGGAAGGGGTGTGGTGTCTGCCTGCAATACTAAGACTTAGGAGGTGAAGGCAGGGGGATCAGGAGTTCAAGGTCAGTCTTGTTTGTTACAATCAGGTCTAGGCCAGCCTGGCATTATGTGACTGTACCTCAAAACACCAAACATGGCTGTCTGAAGACACAATGAAGTTGGTAAGGGCTTTGCCTCACATGCAAAATAAAAGAAAACAACCAAGTCTAAGTCCCTCCTCTTTTTGTAAAGTTTTGATCACACTTTTATTTATTGTGTATGCTCTCAATGCTGGATAGCAGCTATGTGGAGTCTTAGAGGACTTTTGGCACTTAGTTCTCTTCTTCCGTTATGTGAGTTAAGCCAAGCTCGGATTCAGGATTGGCAGTAGGCATCTTATCCTGTGAGCCATCTCACAACCCTGAGGTCCCTGCTCTTAAGGAATTCCCAGTACTGCAAACCTGATAGGTTATGAGGTCCTTCATATGGACTTAAATCACTGAGTCTGTCCATCAAATGAGGTAAATCATTTAAAAAAGAAAATCAACTGACAAACTAACTATACAAAGGAAGGTTCAAAAAAAATTAGTCCATGGCCATACTGTCACATTGTCTCCTTTCTCTAATTCTAGCAATAGTGTGATTCTCAAAAATATAATAAGTAAGATGGTCTGAGTGAGAACAGCTCTCACAGGCTCATATATTTGAATGCTTGGTCCCAAGTTGATGGAACTGTTTGGAAAGGATTAGGTGTGGCCTTGTTGGAGGAGGTGTGTCACTAGATGGGATTTAAGTTTTCCAAAACAGACACCATTCTCAGCAGATGCTCTTGCTTCTCTCTCTCTCTCTCTCTCTCTCTCTCTCTCCCTCCCTCCCTCCCTCCCTCCCTCCCTCCCTCTTCCCTTTTCCCCTCCCTCTCCTTCTCTCCCTCTCTGCTTCCTGTTTGTGGATACGGATATAACGACATAGTCTATTGCTCCAACACCATGCTCTCCTGCCTATTACTATGTTCCCCACTATGGTCACGGACTCCACTTTGAACCTGCCAGCAAGCCTCCAATAAACTTTCTTTTATAAGTTGCCTTGGTCACCATGTCCCTTCACCAAAAAGTAACTAAGACAAGAAGTAAACCTAATTATGCTGATTAAACTCTTCTTCAGAACCAGGGGGATAGCTCTATGGATAAAGTGTTTGCTTTACAAACACGAAGACCTGTATTCAGACCCCTAGCTCCCATATGAAGACAACATGTGTCTTTACATAGAACCCCAGGGGTGGGCTCATGGTCTAGCCAAAACACTGAGCTCCAGGTAAAGTAAGAGACTCTATTTCAAAAGGTAAGGTGGAGAATGGTAGGAGACTGGTATAGGAAAGCACCAATGTTGACCCCTGGCCTACACACACACACACACACACACACACACACACACATTCAAGTAAAATTTCCCACAAATTATCTTTGTACTTTATAATTTACTTGTAGTGGATATAAATCTAGGACTGTAGATTCTAAAACCCATTTCTGAAATGGAGATAATCACCAGTTCTAAATGCTATGTTGACTACCATTCACTGATGAAGTGGTATGTGGTCACTCAATTAATTTGGTCCATACTGGATGTTTTAGCCAAAGGGAGAACAATTCAACAGAAAAGCTAGAGGAACTTCAAAGTCAAGGGGAGTATACATACATAACACATTTCTCCATGTGTGTGTGACAGAAGTCAGCGGCTGCAGGGCCCCCATGTCCATCATAGACTGCGAAGTATAGCACCTCTTCTGTCAGCTGTGCAAACCCAAATCGATCTTCATTTTCTTTCCGTTTGCCAATGAGAGAGGCACAGCCCACATTCTCCAGGCTAATTTTGGGAATTGGTTTGCCATACTTGATGCTAGGTGGCAGCAGAATTGGCTCATCAATGCGGTTATCCCAGATCCCAAAATTGTCCCAAGTGGCTGGCTGCCCACTTCCATCTGGGTCAAATCGAGAACTCCTGGCCTCAGAAGTGGAGAAGCAGCAGGCAGGAGTCGCCTGCCTGTGGTCCTGCAGGAGGACGGAGCTTAACAACACTCTCTTCTTCACCTGGTGCCCACCACTTCTCACCAAAGTAATGAAGGCTGCTGATAACATAATGCAATGTCAAAGGCCCCAGTCACAGGGAAAGACAAATAGAGCAATAGTAGAATTCTGGGAAGAAAAATAATGTACCTAGGGGTGGGGGAAAGACAGAGTCACATTCAGTAATTCAGAATACTGCCAATAAATACATCACCAACCACCAGAGACAAAAGCCATAAAGAGTCTGACAGTGTGTGTGCTCGTGTGTGTGTGTGTGTGTGTGTGTGTGTGTGTTACCCTACATCCTATGCTTAAGAACACTGAATCAGAACTTTACCTACCCCCTCTTGCAGTGTTTGAATTCTATAAATATTTGACAATACATACATACAAATAATATATTCTCTGATTTAACCTGCTATGGCTTTGGGACATGGTTAAAATAAACATTTTGATTAAGCTAGTATGAAGTAAGGTCACAGTGTACACCCCTAATCAGCTGTGATCACACAAGTGCTGGTGATCAGGCCACACTTTGTAAGTAAATAGCCTTTCTTCACACACTCAGTTGTTCTGAAGAAAAGATAATGTAAATGTTAACAGTAACAACCTCTCCTAAGGATGGGAATAAGAAAAAAGCTGGCTAATAGAATATTTGTAATAATTCTGTATTCCAAGAGCAGCTAAGCTTTAATGAATGCACAATTTTGGATCAGAGTTTCCTTTTTGCCTTAAATCTTTTTATTTATTAAGAATTTCATACCGTGTACTTTTGTCAGATTCACCCTAACTTTTCCTACCAACTTCCCCAAGAGACACCCCTACTTCCTATCCTCTCCCTTTAAAAGAAAAGTAACTCATTAACTCCAGTTCGAGCTGCCCAAGTACTCCTGGGTGTGGGGTCATTGACTGGGGCATAGTTGACTTAAACTGACTCTCCCTCCCCTAGAGGCCACCTACTGTCCATAGCTCCCCAGTTAGGGGTGGGCACTCATACACCCTCCCCACTCTCCAGCTGATTGGCTTTGGTGCAGGCATCCATGGCTGCTCGGTGCTTCTCAATTCAGCAGGCCTGTCAAATACAGACATCCCTGTTTCACTCTGGTCCCTCATCCTCACCCGTGACTTCTGCCTCTTACAGACGTCCCTGTTTCACTCTGGTCCCTCATCCTCACCCGTGACTTCTGCCTCTTACAGTCTTTCCACTTCCTCCTCAGAGACAGTCCCTGTGCCTTGGAGAGGGGAGTGTGATATAAATGTCAGACCTGACTTTTACGATCTGTTAGCTACTAAACTTTGTTTTTTTATGTTAGCACGGCCAATGTCAGTTGTTTCCATGTTAACATCGCCTAGCAAAATAAGCCAGTTCCGATGGTGCGTTGTGGTAGGTGCTCATGACGAGGTTAGTGAGGAACCAGGCACTGTTGGTGTCAAGCAGGCCAGATTGTGAGCAAGTGACCCATGCAGTTACAATAACAGTGTAACCCCCTTTCCTCTAAAGCCAGCAGTTCTCCAGCATCCAAGACTATCATGACTCATCCTCCTTTTCTTCTTCTAAAGAGGGTCTCACTTTTTGCCTGTGGCTGGTCTGGAATTCACTATGTAGACTAGGCTGGGCTGCACTCAGAGCGATCCGCCCTCCTCTGCCTCCTGAGTGCTGTAAAGTCCATGCTGTGACACTTAGGTTAAGACTGTATTTCTTGAAACCGTTATTTATTCTGCATTTCTACTTAAATCCAATCCTAAACCTTTCTTGGCATTAAGAGAAATTATCAGGGAGTTCTAATATCCCTGTAGTTAGGGCTGTATTTCTGACGCTTTACCATACACACCAAGTGCTGAGCAGAGACTCTTCTACACAGCAGTTTGTTCTGATACTTTACAAATGAAAAATTAACTCATGAGGCTAAGTTTTGACAATGCTGAAAGAAGATATATAGGTATTATATACTTTCAACTATAGAAGTCAGAATTGTATCTGTAGTGGCGTGCACCTGTAGACCTAGCTACTGAGGACAATGAAAGAAGAATCATTTTCATCCCAGATTAGTCTAGAAAACACATCAAAACACTGTTTCAAAAGAACAATCGAAATTATTTCATAATAAAAATGAATTTAAAAAAAATCTCCTCAGGGCTGGAGATATGTCTATCA
>NC_034591.1:76068509-76069784 GCF_900095145.1 Mus pahari
AGAGAGAGAGAGAGAGAGAGAGAGACAGAGACAGAGACAGAGACAGAGACAGAGACACACAGAGAGAGACAGAGACAGAGACACACTCAGAGAGAGACAGAGATGCAGAGAGACAGAGAGACAGAGAGAAAGAGCGCACCAATTGGAGTCCATATATGCAGGAATGCATTACAAATTTCAAACAATAACTTTCAGGTGAAATTTTGGAAATTGAGCCTAGCTAGGGGTGGGAAGGGCCATTATCCTGTTTAGCAGGTAAAACCGTTACACAAAGAATATAGTAGCAAAGAATTAGAAATTTTGCTGAGGATGGGGGTAGGAGAGGGATAACTAACACTAAAGATGTTTGGAAAAGTCATATAATCGTTCTACTGCACATTCATACCAACAGAATGTCCTCTGTGTGGCTCAGGGAGAGGAAGAGGGAGAGGAGAGAGAGGACAGAAACCCTTCGCAGAAGATAATGCTCCCTCCAGAAGCCATAGGAAGTCAAATAAAAGCCCAGTGCTGGAATATCTTTCCTAGTTTATTGGTCAGGGTTGTCCCAGAAACGACTTAAACAATACGGGCTAACGTCATTGCTCTCAGTTGCCCACCAGAACTATATGGAAAGATCCCACTGCTGAAACCACCATGCAAATTGTCCAGAGACTGCTTTGTAAATTTCCCTCTCTATACCACAGCTTAGTGCAGCTCTCACAGATCACTGGAGGTGGGCATCTTTGTGTCTGAACTGTTACTCATGCAGAAATTCACAACCTGTCCAAGGGAAGAGAATTTGTAGAGTACTCAAGACAAAAGTGGCACATTATACTACACCTCTCCTCTCAAGAATCAGGAGTCAGCTATGGTAGCTGTGGGTCATAACTGCTTTGTGGGGGTTCAGCGACCCTTTCATCAGGGGTTGCCAAAGACTGTGGGAAGACACATGTATTTACATGTATGATTCATAACAGCAAAATTACAGTCATTCAAGTAGCAACAAAATGCCAATTTTATGTTTGGGGTCACCACAGCATGAGGACCTGCATTAGGAAGGTTGAAAACCACTGATCTAAGAAAATGGAGCAGAAAGATGAAAGGATGGACTATCCAGAGAGTACCCCATTCGGGAGTCCATCCCATCATCAGCCACCAAAACTAGATACTAATGCTCATGCCAGCAAGATACTGCTGAAGGGACTCTGATATTGCGGCCTCTTGTGAGGCTACACCAGTGCCTGGTAAACACCGAAATGGATGCTCACAGCCAGCTACTGGATGGAACACAGGGTC
>NC_034591.1:76070024-76087372 GCF_900095145.1 Mus pahari
GGCTGAGTAGAGAATAGCCTAATCTCATATCTATTTCTGTGTTCAAGCACTTACAAAATAAATATCATGAAACCTCCAAAAAAAAAAAAAAAAAAGAAAGAAAATGGAGCAGAAAGATGCTGAGATCCGTCAACTGAGGATGGGTGATGGGAAACAGAGTCTTCTGAACATGACACCATGACTGCAGTAGGAAACTCAGAGCAGATGTAGTTGCCTACACAAGACCAGCCGAGTCCGCATTCAAGGATGAATGGGGGTCCACTCATGGGCACTCTCCCAACTCACCCCGGAGGTGTCAGGTACAGCTGATGGAGAGGGAGAGTTAGCTTTTCTTTATGGATGACTTAGCTTTGTCCGGGTCCCTGGTAGGTTGACTATACTCTCTGGATAGTTCCACACTCATGAATAGACTGCCAGTATACATTGGAGAGACGGTCAAGGGAGAAAATAAAAAAGACACAGAGTTGAAGGGAGGTGGGATTGGGAAGTATATTTTAGAGGAGCTACGAGAAAAAGTCGGGGGTGGGTAAGTGTGATCAAAATATATTGTATGAAATTCTTAAAAACATTATAGAAATATTTTTGGCTAACTTTTGAGAGCTACCGAAAACGGGTAGTACACACTATGTTGTATCTATCTGTGAGGGTGTTTGTAGAGTCCATGGGATATGAGTCAGTGGTCAAAACAAACAGAGGGCAAAAGACTCATACTAAATATGGGTGACACCATGGGACAGGGAACAGAAAGGGGCTCTTTTTGGTGCTGATCCAGTGAACACCGGAATCCAGCTTCCCAAACCTTTGAATGAAGATTCACACCAGTGATTCTCCAGGATGCTTATAGGCCTTCTGATTCACGCTAGGATCATGAAAACATTCAAATAGTACGTCTCACTAGAACATATTATGTGGAAGCCTGGGCCCAGCTGGCCCCAGAATTTGCTCTCCGGCTCCCTGGCTAGGGGAGTCCATGTTCCTCTCTTGTGTGTCTTCCTGTTCTCATGGTACCGTCTGCCATAAAGTGCCCACCAGAACAATTGGCAGCACCATGTCCCTGAAGGCGCAGAGCAACATGAACAAAAGTCACTTAGGCACTTTATTTTTATTTATTTTTTTACACCTATTGATTTAGCTATATTATGGGGAGGTGGTGCCCTGGTGTACATGTGGAAGCCACAAAACTTCTTAAAGGAGCTGGCTCTCACCTTCTGCCATGTTGGTTCCAGTGATAGAACTTAAGGAAAAACACTAATCTTAGCAGCAATTACCTTAACCCACTGAGCCATCTCTCACTGGTCCTAAACAAACTTTTAAAAAAATATTACCCCAAGGTACAGTCTTCAATAAAAGTATGTGAGATATAGGTGGCAGCAATGAGAAATTTCAAATTAATGTAACATAGCACGTAATAGTTACTGACAGACGTAACTGTTAGAGCAGCTAAAGGCAAGGTGAAAGAAGGCAGAGGTTGCCAAAGCATCCTCTCTGGCCTCAGTCTGAAACCATGGGCACCAAATGTCCTGCTACTTAGCAGGCATGGACCCATTTCAGAGATACAGGACAGTAGAGAAATGATTCAAGTTTTACAACAGGAATTCTAGGATACTCTTGCCCTCCTTTTATGTTTCCTTCTAATGCTCAAAAATAAATAACAATTAAATGATAAACACAACTGCAGTCTCAGCAGAGAACAAATATCCACAATATGGTAAGATAAGGTAAAAGTGGACAGTTTCTCTGAGCCTCTAACATCTATCATCAACTTGACCTTCCTTTACATTATCCACACTGTTACTTTTGTAAGTCAGCAGCAGGGCAGTTATCGAGAAACAACTGCTGGAGAGCATTTTGCTGGCAGAGGTTCAGTGTGAGGAGCTATACGGCTGGCTCCTAGTGCTGCAGAACTAGGTCAGTACCACCTACGCAAGGAGATTTATGTGGTACAACTATACCACACTGATCCCTTTCAGAGCCCCAAGAAAACTATTCAAAGGCAACTTGTGCTCCCAAGCTACATGAGGACTTTAAATTAAACCTGCTCACAACCCAGGGTTGTAGCTTAGTGGTAGAAAACCCTCAATTCAAAATCTAACCAGCCTCCACCAAACAAAGACCAAAACAGAGAGAGAGAGAGAGACAGAGAGAGAGAGAGAGAGAGAGAGAGACAGAGAGAGAGAGAGAGAGAGAGAGAGAGAGAGAGCGAGAGAGAGAGTGAGAGAGAAGCATCGTCACCCCAAACCAAACAAAGCTCTGTACACTGAGAAAGATTTCCCCTGCTTCAAGCTGGGGAAAAACAAAACAAAACATCATCAGTCTGAGAGGTCTTGGAATGCCAGCAAAAATAACCATGAACTGAACAGCAGATAAGAGGGGCAGAGTGGAAGTGTGAAAGACCCCACTTAGAAGAGAGTGGAGGACAACCTGACAGGGGCCTAAGCAGTCTCTTTGTTTATCAGCTCAGTGGACCTAAGCTAGGGAAAGCTTATCAGCGGCTACTTAACAAGGTGTTTATAATCAGAAATGCCACTCTGTGGATTAGAAATCTAAGCTAACGGATGTTAGTAAACCATTTAAACAATTATATGTAGGCTTTCAAAGTGAAAGCATCCGCCATTCCTGACACTACACAAAATACCCCAGAAAACTAATGGAATACAAGCATACACACAAACAATAAACAAACTTTAAACTATGCCAAGTTAGAAAATAAAGACAAATAATTTGCTTGGAATCCTAGATATAAAACATAACCAATCTAAAATATATTGGTAATTGTATATAAAAGGAAAAAAGGTAATCTTGCCCGAACTAAGTATTTCAAATTCTTATTTCTCAACCAAAACAAAATGTATCACAACTTAACCACATCAGTCTTTAAAAGTATGTTCATGCATGTCCAAAATTTAAAATGCATTCTAGAGGCTGGAGAGATGGCTCAGTGGTTAAGAGCACTGATAGCTCTTCCAGAGGTCCTGAGTTCAATTCCTAGCAACCACAAGGTGGCTCCCAACCATCTGTAATGGAATCTGATGCCCTCTTCTGGGGTGTCTGAAGAGAGGGACCTTGTACTCACATACATAAAATAAATAAATCTTAAAAAAAAAAAAAAAAAACCCACATTCTAGCTTATGTTCTCTATTATAAATATCTGAAAATATGCCTTTTCCACCATTTCCACACATGATTTGTGTGACTATGTCTTTCTCACCATCTTCCTCCTCAACCTGATAGGAACTGACAGGAAAGAAGTGAAGAAATAAAATTGCAATGTTAGAACAATGTTATAGCCATGTAAGTAATTCCATCTAGCAGAAATTTCAGCCCCAAAAGTTAAAGAAGCTGTGAGATCGTCTTCAAGATAGTACTGTGAAACCCAGTTAACCAGAACAGCAACCTCAGGCCAAAGACATGCAGAAACACTTAGGAGACGGAGGCAGGAGGATCAGGAGTTAACAGCCAGTCTGGACTACTTAACACCTAGTCTCAACGCATCTGCCTTGTAAAGTTTTGCCAATCACCATTTGATTTCATAGCACAAGGACCTCCACACACAGATGCAAGACTACTGCACCAACTCTTCATATTTCTTGGATGTTTTACTTGCTCAGCAGTTTAACTCCTGAGCTTTTTCAATTTCATTGTTGGAAAAAGGAGTCCTATCTCGATAGCAGGTTTTGGCACTGGAAGTTGAATGTCAAAAACTATTCAAAGGGGAAGTTTATTCTTACCACTTTACACAAGAACTCGGCAGGATTAGCTGACCAACAGTTCTGGCAATCAGCAGAGAGCTTACAGTTTCCTCTCTCTAGGAAGCTGGTGAGGTAACCATAGAGTGGCACTTTGGTATTTTTCCATAATGGAAACACAAGATTATTTTTAATATGTATGTTATATATGCATGCATGCATGTATGTGAGGCCAGGGGAATTGCAGGCCAGTGCAAGCATGCAGAGGCCAAGTGGCAGGCTTCGCAGCAGGCACGCACCTTTACTGGTCAAGCAGCATCAAAAGCCCGATTTTTAACACTTTTTTTTTTTTTTTTTTTTCGAGACAGAGTTTCTCTGTGTAGCCCTGGCTGTCCTGGAACTCACTTTGTAGACCAGGCTGGCCTCAAACTCAGAAATCCACCTGTCTCTGCCTCCCAAGTGCTATGATTAAAGGCGTGCGCCATCACCTCCCAGCCAACTTTTAACACTCTTAAAATCCAAATTTCTTTACCACCATCACCAACAAAAACCTAGTGCACCCCTATAAACAACTAAAATCATCTGAAAACCTCAGAAATATATTTTAGGCAATCGGCACTCTTGTTGCCTTTATCTCCTTTTAGAAGGAAAGAAAATGTATTAGTTTACTGGAGAAAAGAAAACAACAAAACGGTTGTATGTGAGAGTCTGTTTTGATAGGCGAACTGAGAATACAGTATTGAAAAGTATTACTCAACTCTGTGAAGGGGGTGGGTTGATGTAGACAAGGAAAAAGAGACTCGGATTGCAAGAAAAACAATTATAAACAAGAACCCATTATCCAAAGCTTCCTATTTTATGACATTTGTCATACAGTGGTGAGCTGGTTTCCAATTTCCACAAGTTCCAACACACACTAGAAGGGCAACAAAGTCCCTTCCGCGAAGCCCTGCAGATCTCGATCTCAAGAGGTCCCCAGGTTTCCTCACAGGGGTACAGGTCCAGCAGAGGCCACATCTGCTCTACCGGGTTGGCACGCACATGAGGGTTGGGGGCTTAGCAGTTTCTATTCCTGCAGCTCCTACAACGAAAACCGGTGGAGCTTTTGAGACTCGAAATTTCCTAGCTATTTCTACTCAGAGCCTCAATCTTTGACTCCTCCGGGTAAATTCTCTCATCTACAGAAAGCGTCTGCGAAAACCTGCACCACGACAAGCCACATGCCCCTAAGATACAGTTCCTCTCCTAGCAAAGCAAAACACAAGCTCTCAGATCCAAACCACCAGGGCTCCGCATTCCTTCTCTACACCAGTCCCTTTGCAAGCCGGGGCTGGGTAGAGTCTTGGGCTGGCTTGTTGGCCTTGAACGAAGCTGGACGCGGCAGGACAACACTCCCCTGAGCTCAGGAGATCTGGCATCCCGAGTTCTCAGGCGGCTACGCCTGCTCTCGCGGGCTGGAGCGCACGAAAGGGTCTCGCGGCAGTGAATCAGGGTTCTGTTATCGTCGCTAGCTTTCTCCTTCTCTCCCTAGGACCCCGCCCATCTTACTATCCCCGCTTCTCTGGAGCTCACTTCCAGCCCCAGGTCAAGTTCAAGGCCGACCACGGCAGCGTGAGGGGAGCCGGATGCTCGGGTGCAGCTACGGTGGGCCTAGGCGAGAGCAGCTGCTCTCCACTTCCCGAAGAAGGGAGCACATCGAACCCGGAGAGATGCGCGTGGGACTCGGTCTCGGACAGAATAAGCTGCAGAAACTCATTTCATATTTCTCTTTCGCCTTCCGGGAGATCTCCGGAGACCGCCAATGTCTCGTCAACAACCTAGGAGAATAAGCGAATTGAACTCCTTAGGCTCTTACCTTATGATGGCTATGTGTCTGTAAATTTCTTAATTGGCTAAGGGAAGGATTTCTTGGATGATAAACTAGGTTGACTTCTCTGTTGATTCTGATCTCCAGAGCAAGCAATTAGGGAAGCCACAGTCTCCTCCACTCCTGGAAATTCTCGGAAAAAAAAAAAAAATTCAACCGCAGCTGGCCAAATGGAAACCCGGAGGAGTGTATTTCCGATGATTGACAGCAACGCTAGCCAGTTGGTGCTCTGAAGGACTCCTTGCCCGCCCTCAATCTGAGCCAATTACAGATCTAGATAAGAACGAGCCTCCTGCACTGGCAATTTGACCTCTCAGATTGCCAATTTAGCGCTGTAGAGCGACGTCCAATTGGGCCAGTAGCTGTTCGACGTTGGCGCCCGCCCTCCTGATTTGCCTGGCGGCTTCGAATCAGGCACCAGGGACCTTGCTTTTCGCCAGCCACCGGAGGAGGGAGTTTCGCTTCTGGAGAGTTATCTTAACTGTGACCCCAGAGACCCGGACAGCCACTCTTTGCTTGAGTGTAGCACTTGTACATCAACCAGTGTTCTTCGGACTGCACTAACAGGCATCTTGGGATGGCTCGCGACTATACATGCAGCCATAAAGATTTCCATTTTTTGAAGAAAGCATTGCCTAGGACCTGGGGATCCAAACTGAGTCACATAGTCAGATAACTGCCTTTAGAACCTTCGGTCTAATAAGGAAGAAGAGGAAGCAAGCCAACAAATAAACAGGAAAAGACAAATCACGTCTAAAGAGGGAACGGCTGAGGTGTGGATGGAGAACACAGGGCAGTGGATTTTACCGCGCTGAATCTAGTCAAGGCAGGATGGATCGGAGCAGGAGGCAACAGCAGATGCCTTTCAGGCTGCATCTGCACACTCCAGGGCAAGTTTCATGCACAGGAGTACTGGAAAACACAAAATTGACTCCATGATTTTTTGTGTGTGCGTCTTTTGGTTTTGTTTTGATACTTTTTTAAGTCTTAATTGGCTTGTTTTGTTTTGATTTTAGGGTTTTTGTTTGAGACAGAGAGAACATAAAGTTGAGTGAGTACGGAAGTGGGGAGGATCTGAAAGGAATTATGGGAGGAGAAAGATTTGCTCAAAATCTATGTATGGAGTAAGATTTAATTAAAAATATTCTTAAAATTAATAATTAAGTTGTGTTGCCTAGTTGCACCTCCTGGTCCAAGAGCATCTGGAGATCCAGTGCATTTAATAATAATTATATGTTTAGACAGTGATATTCGTGTTGGCGACACACTAAGTCTAATAATGGCTTATGTTGGATGGAGAATCAATTTTTATAAAGCTCTTGAAATTGTTACCGGATCTAGCATACAGACAGAAAAGTGTGCGTATTAAGTGTGGCTCAAAAGATCTTCACAACATGCAGCCTGACTTTATATCTAGCACCTGATCAAGAAACAATGTTTTTAGTCCCCAGGAACCCTTCATCCTGTGGGGCATCCCATTACTGCTTCCGTCCAGGGGCAGCCTCCACGCTGACTTTTAACACAGTAGATTAATTTTGTCTTTACACTTGATATGATGAATAACCTACACATTCTTTTTGTTTGGTTTCTCTGGTTCAACAACATATGTGTAAGATTTTTTTTTCATGTTGCTATAGAGCACATACTATTCCAGAACACTGTAGTTTGATTCCCAGTTCACATGTAGGGTAGCTTATAACCTATAACTCAGGGGGTTCAATGCCTCTGGCCTCCAAGGACATCAGCCCTCTTAGGCACATACCTACACACTGACCACACCCATAGACATAATTAAAAGTAATGAATCTTTAAAAATAATGAAGGAAAATAATTACTACCATTTGTATTTGTAACTAAGGAAACTGGATAGAGAGACTGAAAAAGTGAGCTGAGGCACTCAGTTTGCAAGCAGTTGAACTGGGGCGTAAGCAGGCAGTGTCTCTCTTCATAGCCAGGCGCTCAGCTTCTTTCTCCTGAGAGGTAAGTGTGAAGACTTCCTCATATTCAATACCCAGAGCCTTTCTCTCTAGAGCGTCTTTGATGTCTTTCCTACACGCACGGCAGAAACAGCAGCATCTAATTCTGAAGCATTTACGCAGCCATGGCCTTTCTTTTATAGACTTTCTGGGGAGACTTGTTGCCTGTTCTGTTTTTAGGACTGATGATTGTGTGCTGTGAGAAGAGGTGTGAATGTGGCCATTGTCAGCCTGGGATCTCAGCAGATCTCTTTCTCTTGCAGACTGTTTTGGTGTTTTTCAACAAGAAAAGGAGAGGGAGAGAGTTTCTGTGGACAACGCACCCTCAGTCTCTGACTCTTCGATCAGGGGGACTTGGAGACAGGGACTTAACTCTCCTAGCACACAAATCCTATTGGAGCATGTAGGAGGAGGATGTGAAGGCTAGGTCACTATGACCCTTAGCTACAGTAACCTCACAGTGTACTCTGCCTGCTCCTGGGCTCCATTGGGAAACAGCCTTCTGGCAAAAGGCTTTGTGCGTCAGTCACTTCAAACAGGCTAAAGGCGACTTTACCTAACTCCATGTTACAGGCAGAATCGCAGAGCCAGCCGTTTCTGGTTTTATCTCCTTTTCTGAGGAAGGAGTTTACCAGAAGGCAAACCTGACTGAGCTCATCTCACAGGCATGGTTATATTCTACTCTGACTGAACCAAATTACTTACTTTCCCCATTTCAGAGCTTCAGGGAAAGCAGGGCGCTCTCTCCTTGCTAAACACAGAAAGCCAAATATTCCAGTGGTTCTCGACCTTCCTAATACTGCGTGACCCTTTAATACATTTCTTTGTATTGTGGTGACCCCCAACAATAAAATTATTTTTGTTGCTACTTTATAACTCTAATTGTGCTACTGTTATGAGTCATAACGTAAATATCTGTGTTTTACGATGATCTTAGGTGACCCCTGTGAAAGGGTCATCCGACTCCCAAAGGGGTCACAACCCCAAGGCTGAGTGAGAACTGCTACAATGTGTAGTTCCACCCTCACCTCTCTCCCCCTTTCTCTTCTCCTGCTGAGTCCATCGGGGCTTTGGTGGGGTTATAATAACTTGGCTCCCAGGACAGGGTCGACAGGGTGTGGGCCTAAGGGAGAGTCAACGGCTGCTGTGTCTGTATAATAACAAACACATTTTACATTCCTCCTTCCAGGAATGTCTTCCTTGTTAATGTTAATGACTCCATGATAATCAGAGATAGCCTGAGTCCCTGAGAAGGTGTGGCTGATGTCTCAGCAAAATGGTAAACACTGGGACCTTCAGGTCAGTCCTAAGGCTGCAGAAAAGAACTCTTAAAAACACAGGTTCGGAAAACATAGAATTTCTCAAAAATATAATGATGCAATATGAATTATATGAAGGGCTTCACGAATCTAAAGAAACAAAAGCAGCTGCACTGTGAGCCAACTTCCCAGAAAGATACTAAGGAAGGTGATAAAGAGATTTAGAGAGTGATGACCACAGGAGATCCCACCCAGCTAAGTTTTTTTGCTTGCAAAGTCAGACAGATTCTTGGGTTCAAGATTAGCCTGGAACAGAGGGAGTTCCGGTCCAGGCAGAGGAGTGGTAGAAATAGTAAATTCAAGGTGGGGACCCACCAGGTAGCTTATCATCTGCATTTAACAGAGGCTGGCAGATCTCTAAATTTATTTACAATGTTAAAAAAAAAAAATGTGCTTGCTGTTGGAGGGATGCTGATTCATAGGATAATCAAAGGGGAACCTGGTGGAAATGACTGGATTGATATATAATAGACTTGGCTTGTGTGAGTTGTGTGTGTGTGTGTGTGTGTGTGTGTGTGTGTGTGTGAGAGAGAGAGAGAGAGAGAGAGAGAGAGAGAGAGAGAGAGAGCACTGTTTGGAGATCTTCAGAGAAAGCAGAACAGCAAGCTGTCTCAAGCCACTTGGACGCACGTTTTGACCTGGAGTCATTTGTTTTCACGGTTCCCAGACATCCCTTCTCTCAGAACCCCTCTCTAAGCCGAGGCTGGTCCTTGGCAGTCTCCTCCATTCTTTACATTCTATATTTTTTCCAGAGGCATAGAGTGGCCAGAAACTTATGCTCTATATGATGTATTTTATGTAAGGGACAAAACATAACAGAAAACCAACTCGGGCTAAACTAATTCAAGATCTATAAGACTAAATATTAGCAGGGACATCTTTACAGTATTCAGCATCAATAACCAAGTACAGAAAGGCAGAAGACATGAGCTTTGGAGACTGGGCCAGGACTCAAATCCTCTGTTTCACAAGGCCTACAATAAATCATCTCCTTCTCACTCTGTCAAAAGTCTTCTCATCTGGAAAATCAGGATAACTGACCGTACCACGAGCTATTGTGTGAAGTGTAAAAGTTGACACAATGTAATAATAATAATAATAATAATAATAATAATAATAAATACATTATTATTGGGGCAAGAATGTTTATAAGAATAGTTAAAACACAAAGTGAATTCAGTTAATCATCTTTTTGAAGAGGGAATAATACAATATTTAAAAGTCCATCTGAAAGTTATGATACTATCTACGAACAGTATGATCTCAGGCAAGTTGCTTAACCTGTCTGTGCTTTGTCTGTTAAAATGAGGTTGACAGTAATGAGACTACCTCATACGCCTGAAAGGTAAATATCAAATAAGTGAGAACCTTTGCTCAGTGCACAGTGGGAATAAGCGCTTGCAACAGTGAGAATCATGGTTATTTATGTCAATTTTGCCAGGCTGGAGTGCCCAAATATTTTGTAAAATATCATCTAGAGATCAGATGAATTATTTTATGTAATAAAGTGCTTCTCAATTCCAGAATAGCCAAGCCAATTTAAACATTAAAGTATAAGCAAACAAACATGCATCCAGCTGTTAGACTAAGATTGCATTAACATTTAAATTATATCTTTATGGATCTAAAACGCAGTTGTAATAAGAGTGATGGCAGTTGTCTAGGAGATCGTCGGTGCATTCCCTAGCACAAACAAAGGCTCAAACAACTTTGAAAAACACAAGACCAAGCCTCAAAGAAAAGTAATAACTTCACATATGCAGGATGTGAGAAGAACTTGGATCCTCTTCTTTGCTCTATTGGCCCTGTTTAGATAGAAACCTGTTGTGCTCATTTCTCCATCCCCAAAGACCACCAAGGAACCAATTCAGATGCAATCACACAAGGGTCTCTATTTAAACTCAAGCTTGGGCTAGACTAGCGTCACTGACACAGCAGAACTGGAGGGGGAAGCCCTGAGCCCAGTTTCAAGCAAGCATTTATAGAGGTAAGCAAACAAGCAAGGGGGCATCCAGCTTGACACACATCTAACTGGACAGTTATTTGTTGCCCTGTAAAATGATTGGCTGGTGCTGGAAGCCAAACCTTAAACTTTTGTAAGTAAATATCTTCAGGTACAACTGTAACTTCTGTTTTACTCCTGGTTGGTGGTTGCTAGGGAGTGACCTGGAGATCAATGCTAGGTGCAGGCCTGGTGGTTAACTTGAGTTCAACCTTAGGTCAGGTTCTCTAAAATGGAGCCTGAAGCGAAGATGGAATTGGTTTGGTCTCTCAACCTGTCATACCATCACCACCACTACCACTACCATCACCATAACTTTCTATCACTTCTCCTTGTCATGTTTTCTGGGAATAAGAAACAGCCATTTCATAAAGCCTACTTTCATTTTCCTTATTAACCTATGTCCTTTTAACTGCTTCATGCCTGCCTCTCAGAGATTAACCTGCTTCTGTCAGAAAGGAAATGAACACTCTAGCTGCTTCCTTTGTTCACAGGGGATAGTGGGGGCAGGTGGGTTTGGGGGGGTGGGTGGGGAAGCTGGTCCATGAGAGAGAAGATGCTTTTAAGGCAGGCTCCTAGGGCCAATCTAGAGTGCTGTGGTAAAATTACGGCAGGCAGTGTGTCCAAAGCTCCATCTTCAGGACCATTTGTACAAGCAAAGAAGCTGAAGGAGTGGAGAGAGGAATGCTAGAGGACACTGCAGTATACCCCAGAGTAGAATGGCCATTCCCAGAAAAGTCTCACATTTTGAGGATGGCCTGGAGAGCAATGGGCCAGGGTGTTGCAGGATATTCGGTCACACTGTGAACCCTGAGATTATGTTACTTACTGGAAAAACCTGTTTCTAGTTGTGTATGTAGCTCAGCCCTAACACACACCTTTAATCTTTATTGTAAATAGGATTAAATAAAGTCAACCATGGGACAAGAGTCAGAGCTAGTCAGAGCTAGCAACTAGTAGACAAGGCGTGAACACAGGAGAAAACCATAGAGAGAAAGAGGAAGTCAGGAGGACAGATAGAGAGACAGACAGGAAGTAGAAGGGAGGGACATTCAGTTTGAAGGTTTTTGTTTCTTTTTTTGTCTTTTGTTTTTTGTTTTTGTTTTTCACACCACGTGGGGAAGGAGCGCTTCCTTTTGGGATGTTGGCTATGGAGGAAGGTCAGCTAAGTGCTTTCTCTGCCTTTCTGAGCTAGCAGGCTTCCACACCAGCATCTGGCTACTAAGTCTTCATTGATAAAATCAAATGATTGAGATTTTATTTGGAAAAAAAATCAACACCAGGGTCCACTTTCAGGCACACTGACAGCTGTTAAAGAGGAGAGACTCATTGTGAGGCACTCCCAGATCCTTTCTAGACAGGGAGGAAGATAAAATTTAACTATCATTTCATGTTTACATTGAAACAATAGTGGGTCTATTGATCTTGGTGGCAGCTAAGCTCTGCGATGTTCAGTTGATCTAAGGTTATGATGTCTTACTACTACACAGTCAGTGCTATTCTTACCAAGAAGAAAATCATTAATTAGAGACGGCTAAGTAAGATCTACAGTTTTAAGTCTAATGTCCAAACAGTGTGAACCATTAAAGAAAAACAGCAGTTACTTTATTTTTCAGTTATACTTTCCTCTGAGGTATTTAAGGCCCTGGTGGTAGCTGAAATTAATCATTTTTATTTAATTTCACTTTTTTTTTTCTTTTTTTGCTGTCATGAATTTTGCAGATTTTGTTCTCAGGGGTCATTGAGAGGAACCTCGGTCTCTTCTCACCTTCCCTTTACCAGTTTCACCTGTGTGCGGGTAATTCAAAGATCTTAAACCAAAGTGGCTTCACTTGAAATCATGGAAGTTTTCCTCTGTGTTGACGCTCGCTCCTCTTTGTAGACTGGATACTGGTCAGAACTTACCAGGTGGTGTCTCCATGGATTCCCTGAACGAGAGAAAAGATGAGTCCTCACAGTAACCATGTTTTTAGAGATGCCTCACTGGCCCCTGGGACCCACTTTACCTTGGACAGTGAGAGGGAAATATTTTCTCTTGTAATCCCTCTGAATATATTAACATAGCCTCAAAGTACAGGCATCGAGCACGCAATTTGGTAAAACTTTTACTTTTAACCACTATGTAATATTTAGATAAAACTTAGGCAAAAACAAAGCATTTAAGTTTTGATCAAACATTTTTGTTCTTTAATCCGGGCCTTATAGTTATTATGAAGAGTAGAACAAGAACTCTATTGATTTAAGCAGTGGTTTCACATCAGGGTACTGGACTTTTACCTTTTACACACCTAATATAATTTTCTCAGACCCTTATTACTTGCTTTATAGCTTTCTTGTTCATCTTAGAAAAATACCCTAAATGGATGTATCTGGAGGATATCATCCTGAGTGAGGTAACCCAATCACAAAAGAACACACATTATATGCACTCACTGATAAGTAGATATTAGCCCAGAAACTTAGAATACCCAAGATACAATTTGCAAAACACATGAAACTCAAGAAGAAGAAGGAAGACTAAAGTGTGGATACTTCATTCCTTCTTAGAATGGGGTACAAAATACCCACAGAAGGAGTTACAGAGACAAAGTTCAGAGCAGAGCCTGAAGGAACGACCATCCAGAGACTGCCCTACTTGGGGATCCACCCCATAAACAACCACCAAACCCAGACACTAGGCAGATGCCAACAAGAGCCTGCTGACAGGAGCCTGATACAGCTGTCTCCTGTGAGTCTCTGCCAGTGCCTGGCAAATACAGAAGTGGATGCTCACAGTCATCCATTGGATGGAGCACAAGGTCCCCAATGAAGGAGCCAGAGAAATACTCAGGGAGCTGAAGGGGACTGAAGCCCCATGGAAGGAACATCAATATGAACTAACCAGTACCCCCAAAGCTCCTTGGAACTATACCACCAATCAAAGAAAACACATGGTGGAACTTGTGGCTCTAGCTATATATGTAGCAGAGGATGGCCTAGTCGGTCATCAAGGGAGGAGAAGCCCTAGGTCCTGTGAAGGCTCTATGCCCCAGTATAGGGGAATGCCAGGACCAGGAATGGGAGTGGGTGGGTTGGAGAGCAGGGGGAGGGGAAGGGGATAGGGGATTTTTTTGGAGGGGAAACTAGGAAAGGGAATAACACTTGAAATGTAAATAAAGAAAATATATAATAAAAAATTTTTAAAAATCTGTACAGTCAAAAAAGGAAAATATCCGACAATCTTATGAAACACAATAACATTAATGCCATCTTAATAAAAGAAAATTGAATCTAACTGAATACATATAAATTAATATTATCTGTGTACACAGTTAAACTGTAACTCTATGAAACTGAATCTAGTGATGTGCACTGAACAGGAGACTCACCATTGAGTCAACAACTGGCTGGACTCAAAGCATCTGTCCTCCTTATAAACATATCTAGTTGCCCAGATACATCGTATCTTTGCTCCATGCACTGGGAACAAGACCTTAGGAGCTTGCCTTTAGACTCGAAACTTTATAAATTCATGGGCGAGTGGCAGTGAGCACTCATGATTGAGGGGGATCACAGTATCTGTTACCAAGTGATATATGCTAAAGCAGTGCTGTTAGGATATAACTAAAATAGAGCCAAGTTCCTTCCTATGTAATCATCATAAACGGTATTCAAAAAATGTTTTTTTTTTTTTGGGGGGGGGTCAGGGCAATGAAGTGAAGGAATGAATAATTATTTCTGTGTAAACACATAACAATAGAAAAGTACAAATAATATTAGGAAAAACTGTTGTTTTGAAATCTGGAGTGCTAGAAGCCTATGGGTTTATTTGGAAATGACAACTAGCTTTATAAACTCACTAGTCTATTCTAAGTCTCTATTCTGGGTCTCGTGCAAATTCCCCTTTGGAATCTGAAGGTAACAGTGTAAGAGACGATGAAAGGCATGTTTGTGGCTGGTTGTCAAGCAACCAAAGGCAGAAGTTACTGGCATGTACTCCTTTATTTTGTACATGGAGTGGGTGTAGGTGTTTAACTGTGTTTCTATTGGTTGCATTCTCTTCCAATAGCAGAAAAGAAAGTGTTATTTTCCCAGCTAATTAGCATACTCTGGGAAAGAAACCAACTATGTTTCATTCTCTGCTGGTGTCAAATATAGACATAAAAAAACAAGGTTTTTAAGGACTCTGGGTTCAAAAGGACGATAAGAAAAGAAGTTTTAAAAAGTTTAAAGAAATGAATGGCACCAAATGTTGTATATGTTCTACTATGAGAAGTATGCAAGTTCCCTCCCTCCCTCCATGTTTGGAGTAGTCTGTTCTTAAAATTCAGATCTTGCCTCAAGCCCCTCTTTCCGTGCACCTTCTGGAATTACAGGTGTATGCCATAAAGGTAGCAAGAGGTCATCTATTTCCTGAAGATGCCTTAATGTCAAGGAAATTAGGATCCTCAGGCATACTTCTATGGTGAAATTAGACAACACTTAGCTAAATCCAAAGGACAATAGCATGGCTGCTCCCTGACTCTGCCTACCTTCGAGTAGGCAATATAGGAAGATACAGGAAGCCGTAACCTGGCAGGAAGGCAGAGTTCTATGACAGTAAAAGTAAAGAGGCAAAATGGGTATCAGCTTGCCATCACTGGGAAATTATCCTGAAATGTATTTCAGTGTAAGTAGCAAAAAAATGTATTCTTTTTCTGGCAATGGGTGGTATAATTCCTCTTTCTCTGTCATCTTTCTGTGGTTTCCCCCTCTGCCACCAACAATTAATCCTGGACTCACTGACATATTTTTCATCTCACCACATTGCCTTACAAAACTTCACCAAGTCTCCTTTGCCACCTACTAAGTCTAGTCTTGCTGCCAGGACCAAGAGACTCCATTGTCCACTTCCCCTTAAACAAGAAGACAGAAGAAGTGGGGCTTGTGTGTGTGCTGCTGCGAATCTAACCTGGGGACCTTGTGTTTGTGTCTGCTGAGTCATGTGCCCCCCTAAAGGAAGAAGCAGATTTGTATTCAAGTCCTCTCCCGAGGAAAGTCAGGAAGTTTTGAAATGTCTACTCCACTTTTCAAACCTTTCCATGGGCAGATCCTGGCCCTCACCAATCTTTGGTCCCACTACTTCTCCAAATGGATCCTTCCTCTATTCAAAATGCTTCATCCCTGAACCTGCCAGGAAGGTCTTGCCTCTTGGTTACCTTTCTAGGAAACAGTCTGTATTTTCTGCTTAGGTTTATTTTTTTTCCTGTCATAAGGCTTGAGAAGATTAAAATGAAAATTGTTATTTGGTTACTGGTTGCTTGTGCTTTTAAAAAAGAACCAAGATAAAGACTATCGAAGTGTACTACAAACAGAAGTGACAGTGGCTAACTGTCTTAGGTGAGTTTCTCAAGAGAAATAGAAAGGGATCAAAGGATCAGTAGGAGACACATCTATAAACTTAGCACCTGGGAGGCTGAATTAAGAAAACCTCAAACTTGAAACCAGCCTTGGCTACATGGTAAGACCTTATCTCAAATATGGGAGAGGGATTAATGATCATCAGGGTTGGTCATTACAAACTATTGGGAAGACTAGAACCCACCTGGGCATGTTCAACCTCCTGGGGCTCCTTCCTCAGGAAAAGTCTGGCGCTTCCCTCCTACAGAAGCTCAGCTGTGCATAGTTCCTCAGTTAGGAGTGGGGGCTCATCTTACTCCCTCCACCCTGCACATCCATTCTAGAAGACTGACTGACTGCTTGATCTTGTGCCGAACTTTCCAGGCAGCCACAGTTGCTGTGAGTTCATGTGTGCAGTGGTGATGCCATGTTTAGAAAACACTGTTTCCCTCTAGTCTTCCCTGGTCTCTGGATCTTATAATATCTACACCCTCTCTTGTGAGATAGTCCCTGAGCCTTGGGTGGGTGGGTTATGTAGGTGTCCTATTTTGGGTGGAGCATCTAATAGATACCTATTGTCTGCATCTTAATCTGCACTTTAATCAGTTATTAGTTTCTGCATTAACCTGTCTACTGCACAAGAAGATTCTCTAATAAGATAACAACAAAAAAAAGCTGTACTAATCTATGAAGCATGGGGATATGAGTTTAGAGAACATTTTGATACGATGTCATTTTAGCAAAATAGTGATAGTAGCTTTCACCCCTGGGATCTTGGGAGATCCACAATCACGGATTTTGGCCAGGTTTATAGTAATAGACATACATTTCCTCCTAAGAAGTTGACCTTAAGTCCAATAAGAAAGTGATTGTTTACTTCCACAACATTTGCACCCATTGGGCATGTATCTAGTCACAGTAATCATTATGAAGGGTCAGATGACCTTAGTCAAAAAGGACCAGAAAATATCTCCTTAAAAACATTGCCCTGAAGCCGGGCGTGGTGGCACACCCTTTTAATCCCAGCACTCTGGAGGCAGAGGCAGGCGTATTTCTGAGTTCGAGGCCAGTGAGTTCCAGGACAGTCAGGGCTATACAGAGAAACCCTGTCTCAAAAAAACAAAAAAAAAAACAAAAAAC
>NC_034591.1:76087410-76090752 GCF_900095145.1 Mus pahari
CTGTAACACCCATTGGTGTTGAGATAAGAGCCATTTTTTATCTTTCCTTTATTGTCTTTGTGGTGGTTTAAATAGATATAGACCCAGTAGACTTATGTGTTTGAATGCTTGGCCAACAGGGAGTGCCCTTATTGGAATAGATGTGGTCTTGTTGGAGGAAGTGTGTCACTGTGGAGGTGGGCTTTGAAGTCCCATAGGCCTAGTGTGGCAGTTACTTCCTGCTGCCTGCCAATCTGGATATAGAACTCTCAGGTTCTCTCCAGCACCACGCCTGCCTGCATGCCACCGGTGGTATTTCCGACCATAATGATAAGGACTACACTTCTGAACTGTAAGCCAGCCTCAATTAGATGTTTTCTTTTATAAGAGTTGCAGTGATCGTAGTGTCTCCTCCGAGCAATAAAACCCTAACTAAAATAATCAGTACGGTTCTGGGCTTCACAGGAGAAATCCTCTGTCTGCTCTACAATGATAGTCAGACCCAAGATCAGAGTAACACCATTCACTGCCTACAGAGAGTGATGAGGTTTTATGCCGAGATGAGGGTATATCTTGGGACCACCAGAAACTTGAAGACTCATTGAAAGAATGATTACATGACTGAACTGTCTATGAAAATTCTGACCGATCTATATGTAAATCAACAACCAAGTTTTCCAGCATATGACATATGAATGATATGGAGGTAGGCTGGAATTTGGAACATGAGGCTAGAGTTTGACATTTAGACAACCTGCAAGCCATGACAGCTTTCTGATCCAAACTGAATTTTAAAGAACATAGGGAAAAGCTTGATCCACAGGGTAGCTCCATTGTGTAAGGAATAAGTACTTCTTCCTGCTCGAAATTCATAAATGCAAAACGTTTCCTTTTATTGTTTTCATTGTTTGACGTTTTCTGTTATTACAGCATGACCTAGGGAAACAGCTGAAAGATGCTCTGCAGCACCTTCCTCTCCGGCTTGCCTAAAGACCGCAGTGGCCCTAGCAAGTCCTGCAACTGTCCAGCCAGGCCTCCTCTCAACTCTTCTGCGCTGCTTAGACCCAAAGCTCATACCCCAGACTCTACAGTGAACTCCGATAATTCCCCCAAATCCTCTGTCCATACTTGAACTTTCAACACCTTAAAGATGGTAGATGGACAAGACAGGATGGCACACACCCTTAAACCTCAGCGCTTACTTAAAGAGAAGCAGGAGAGAAATTATAAAAGAAAGCATTTGATTAATAACTTACAGTTTCAGAGTTTCAGAGTGTTTGAACTTACAGATTCAGAGCAAAGGCATGGTTGCAGAAATAGCTGAGGGCTTGCATCTTAATCTGCAAAAAGGAGGCCAAGAGGGATCGAGCCCTGGGAATGGTACCAGTGTTTGGAAAACTCAAAGCTTGCTCTCCCCTGCCCCCAGCTCATTTCTTGTAATAAAACCATATCTCCCATCCAAACAGTTTAACCAAATAGGAACCAACTATTCAAACATGAGCATAGGGGACCATTTCATTCAAACCACCATAGTATATATGCATAACTATATGAATATAGCTTGTGTGTATATGATTTCAAAGGATGATCACTTTGCATTGAATAACCAATTAGATGATTATCCCTGGGAGAGGCTAATCTCCCTTTCTCAGTAGTCATAAGTTGCCTGCTGTTCTTTGTCTAGGAACAGGGCCCCAAGACATTTTCCCTTTCCTCATTAGCATGCCTATTCATATATCATTGTTCAGGTCTTGTTTAGGGAAGTGTTACTTCCTTGTCATTTCTAGGAGATATAATTTCACAGCAAACCTCTTAGTAGTCGGCTCTTGCTAACTTTCCATCCCCTCTACTGTGATGCTCTCTGAGCCATAGATTCAGGAGTTGTGGTATTGATGTGTCCGTTGAGGCTGGGCTCCACACAATTTGGTGATCTCTGCCTCATGACCTATTGCTGTAGTGGTTTCAACGAGAATAGCCCTCATAGGCTTACGTATTTAAATATTTTGTCTCTACTGGGTGAAGCTGCTTGGGAGAGGATTAGAAGATGTACCCTTGACGGAGGAGGTGTGTCACCGCAGGCGAGCTTCGGGCCTATGCCGGCCCCCCCCTCTCCAACTTGTGGATCAGTATGTTAGCTACTGCTCCAGAGCCATGTCTGTCTTCCTGCTGCCATGTTCACTCCGAAACTACAAGAAAGCTACCAGTTAACTACTTTCTTTTAGAAATTGCCTTAGTTGTCAGTTGTGGTGTCTTTTCAAAGCAACACTGTTTTTCATGGTCTCTGTTCTCTATAAAGAGAAACTTCTTTGATGAAGGGTGAGAGCCACACTCATTGTCGAATATAATAAGGTCAAGTTCTAGAATGTAGCCAGGAATTATGCTAGTCTAGTGGGGTGGTGGTAGTAGGCGCTCTTATAACTCATGACCTCACCAGACTCAAGAAGTTGGCTAGGTTTTTCTTTCTTTTTTTATTATTTTTTAATTATTCCTCGCTCATATATTATATCCCTACCACAGTTTCTCTTCTTCTTCCCCTCTCAGTCTCTTCCTCTTTCCTTTCTCCCCATCTACTCCACTTCTACTTTCTTTCAGAAAAGGGCAGGTATTTCAGGGATATAAACCAAATGTGACAAATCAAGTTGCAGGAAGACTAGGCACCTCCCCTCATATTAAAGTTGGTCAAGGCAACCTAGTAGGAGTAAAAAGGGACCTAAAAAGGCAGACAAAAGAGTTAGAGATAGCCCACCCTCACTGTTAGGCATCCCACAAGAAGACCAAGATACACAACCATAACATAAAAGCAGAAGGTCTAGGTTAGACCCATGCAGGATCCCTGATTGTTGGTTCAGTTTCTATGAGCACTTATGAGCCCAGGTTGATTTATTCTGTGGGTTTTCTTGTATCCTTGATCCTACTGGCTCCTGCAATCCTTCCTCCCCTTTTCTGGAGGATTTTCCAAGCTCTGAGTTGGCTGGATTTTAATATTATGATCATGATTTCCCTCCTATAGTTTATAAGAACTTTTGGTTACTGTCAAGATCTTAGTACCACTATTGCATGTTAGAAATATATTTCTGTGCTGGTCATCATTACAATTCATTGGCACTGCAGAAAGATAAGGATGTTGATTACCTCCCTCCTTGTCAGCTTACACAGTACTTTCTGAGATCTGTAAAAGCTAACCTTCAGTTGGGCATGGTGGCACATTTAAGCCCAGCACTTGGGAGGAAAAGGCAGGCTGATCTCTGTGAGTTCAAGCCTTGCCGAAGAAGAAGAAGAAGAAGAAGAAGAAGAAGAAGAAGAAGAAGAAGAAGAAGAAGAAGAAGAAGAAGAAGAAGAAGAAGAAGAAGAAGAAGAAGAAGA
>NC_034591.1:76091127-76095897 GCF_900095145.1 Mus pahari
CACACACACACACACACACACACACACACACCCTATATTATGGTTATTACCTTACTTTATATATTGGGTGACACAGTGTATCATTGCTGCTGATAAACCTCAGATCCACTGAAGCCTTCTGGTGGTGGAAGCAAGAACCTGATCCTTTCTTCCAAAGTGTTTTATAAACTAAATTTCTGGGGATCAAGGAGGTGACTCAGTGGGTTAAAATATTTTCTGTGTAAGCATGAGAACTTGATTTAAAATTCCAAGCACCCACATAAAAAGCTGAGTGTGACCACATGCGTGTAAAGCCAGCATGATGGAGGACAGGGACAGGAAGATTACTGGATCTTGTTAGTTAACCAGTATAGCCCTCGCTTCTGTGAAAATAAGGCAGAGAGTGCTCAAAAGAAGAAGGCAAAGACTGGTGTGGCATCACCTGATGTCTTCCTCTGATATACTCACATGTGCACACATAAACCTATAGAACACATATCCCCATTCGTGCACGTGTGTGTGTGTGTGTGTGTGTGTGTGTGTGTGTGCGCGCGCGCGCATGCGCGCGCCACACATTTATGTGGTGATTGCAAACTTCTTAAAGCTTCCCTGTGGGCTAAAACAGTTTATACATTGTTCATTATATGAGTTTTAAATTGGCTTGAAAAATTCATCTGTAGTCTTTGTTTTCTCTTCTGCCTTGTCTATATCCTGGGTTGTGGTTATACATGTTCCATTTTTGGTATTTAATCTCTCTAAGGACAACATTATTAAGAAGAAGATTTTAATTGGCATGAACTTCAATATTTTAAAACAGGCAAAGCTTCATTTCATAAAATAGAATAAATATTGTGTAAACCAAACCAAAGACATTGTTTTGTAGACAGATAAAGGCTGAAAAAAAAAGAGAGAGAGAGAGATACAAAGAACAAAGAGCTAACTGATCAAAGTTACTTTCCTTGTGAAATGTGGAGACAGAGAAGAGGAACAGAACAATAGACAAATAACTGAGGTTACTTCAGGTTGTCATGTAAGGACTAAGTCAGACTGAACTTCTTTATCATGCCAACTAAAACTGAATCCCTAGGGAAAGTTGTTCATCTCCCCATTCTGATGACAACTTGATATCAATTTGACGACATGTTCCAATAGCCTAGGTGACTCCATCTTGATTTTTGGATTATTAGACCCCAAACAATGGCATAATAACAAAGCCAAGTTAAGAGAGAGTTTGCTCAACAAAATAGAGTTGGATTTTTGTATTCTTTAGTCTCCATCTTGGATAGAAAGTATTAAGGAAAAAAGTATATTTGTACTTAAGATGTAAAGATCTCTTTTTAAAAAAACCATCATTGCCAAATCAACATATTATAGAAACCAAATAGCATATACAAGGTATTTGATGTCTCAAATAATTGAGGTGGTTAAAAAATATATAAAGTTATACATAAGCACTGTGCTAGTGTATATAAGGGATGTGAACATTCATAGATTTCGATATCCTTTTGGGGATATTGTCTTTTTAAAGCATGTCTCTGAAAAGGGACTTATATTCATTATATTATATTCATTATAATATATTTATTATATAATGAATATAAGTGCATATATATATGCACACACACATATGCACACACACATATGATCTACCTATTTATTAAAAAACATTTTCTCTCAACAATTAAACTCCAAATATCTGATTTAGAAATGAGTAAAGGTTCTAAATAAGCCTTCAGATTGAGATAAAGAAGTTTCCAACAAGCATATAAAAAGATACTCCACAGTGTTACTCATTAGAGAAATTCAAATACAATTCATCTACACTAATGCCTACTAGAATGGCTACAATAATAAAAACATAGCAAAGTTGACCTGGGGAGAGCAGTAGAAACACCAAGGAAAGTGGTACTCCTCACATACTTTGGACCCACAGAACCAGATGAGGATAGCATAGAGTGCAGAGGCCTTAGAAAATTACTGTGAGAAGACTTAAAACTGCCACTTCCTCATTGGGTAGAACTGAATAGAACCTGGGGCTGCACTCCCCCCTCCTCCCACAACAGCAAGTAGAACCTGCTAGAGCCAGAGTAAGTCTCAGAGCATCTAATTTCTACTCAGCACAGCTGCGCCAGTAAATTACTTCATAAGTATTCCTTTTGTCTCTTATGTTGTGTTATTTAGTCCCCACTCTTATATGTTTGTCACAGGATGTTTTTGTTTTTGTTTGTATATTTCTTAGTTAGATTTTTAGAATTACTGTATATGTTTCTACTGTATTTAATCTACTGCAAAGCATTTTAAAATAATTTCTTCTTCTTCTTCTTCTTCTTCTTATTATTATTATTATTATTATTATTATTATTATTATTATTTATGTGTGTGTACAAATGCCCAGTGACCAAAAGAGAGCACCAGGTTGCCTGTTGGTGGACTTAGAGGCAGATGTTAGTGGTCTGATGTGGAAGCTGGGACCCAAACTCCAGACCTCTGTAAGATCAGAAAGTGCTCCTTAGGAATGAGCTACCTCTCTAGTCCACAAGGACAGTTTTACCAGACGTTTTATCCATATTTTATGTATTTCTCTTCTTATTCTTACATCTTCCCACATTTCTCTCATTCTTCTGCCCTCCTTTTTCCATCTTGAAAAAGATAACACAAGATAGAAAAATCTCCCATGGATTAATAGAATTAACCCAGTAAAATTCGTCATTCTACCAAAAGAAATCTACATATTCAATGCAATCCCCATCAAAATTCCAACACAATTCTTTGCAGACATTGAAAGGACAATTCTCAACTTTATATGGAAAAAACTTAAAACTCAGGAGAGTTAAACAATTCTGAATAATAAAAGAACTGCTAGAGGTGTCACCACCCCTGATTTTAAGCTGTATTACAGAAATATAGGCATAAAAACCTCATGATACTGGCATTAAACCAAACACATTGATAAATGGAATTGAACTGAAGACCTAGACATAAATTCACACACCTTAGGAACCTGAGTTTTGATAAAGAAGCCAGAAATACATATTGTAAATGATGTTGATAAAACTGGATGTCTACTTGTAGGAGAATGCAAGCTAACCCATATTTATCACACTTCACAAAACTCAAAGGATCATTGTTATTAACTGAGTAGGATGACATTTGCAAAGTGGGAATATCCAGACACCATATTGTTCTCACAGTTAATATTCTTCTTGGGAAAAATATAAAGTTTGTATTAGACATTCTGAGCTCC
This sequence comes from Mus pahari, assembly GCF_900095145.1. Classification (NCBI taxonomy): domain Eukaryota; kingdom Metazoa; phylum Chordata; class Mammalia; order Rodentia; family Muridae; genus Mus; species Mus pahari. The sequence goes on from NC_034591.1 coordinate 76,094,351, forward strand.
TAAACTATTTTCTGAACCATGTACCTCAGATGTATCATTGAAAATCCTTCAACTAACAGATTATAGTTGATTACCAAACAGAGGAAAATACCCCCAGATGCACAAATTACCTTGAGGAAACATAAGAAACATAAAATTCAAAGCAACACGACTCCCCCAAATTTTGTTAATCATCCTCTAGTAATGTAATCTAAGTACCCTGAAATCCCAGACAGATCATGCAAAGAAATTATTATAAGTATTTTCAATAAAATAAAAGAAGAAAAAAATAAGCTCCCAGTGAGAACACAAAAAGCTGAAGGAAATTTGGAAGGTGAGGTGTGATATGAAAGAAGAATCAATAAATACTCAGAAATCTGAAGAAAAGCCAATCTGGATGGTTGGAAGCTCTATTAAAATTCTCTGCAGTAGAATGGATCAAGGAAAGCATCACATATCTGAAGGCAGACTGGAGGAGCTGGAACTATCAAACAAGAACAGAGATAAAATACTAAGGAGGTACTGGGGGAATCCAAAATTTACAAAATACTCTGAAAACACCAATTGTACAGAAATTAGGTGCTGAAGAAGAAGAATCTTGTCCAACATCACAGAAATCATTTTCAAAAGAATCACAATGGGAATGGTCACAGAGTTACAGAGACAGAAACAAATTCAGATACACAAAGCTTCATGACACCATGCAAACAAGGCCAGAAAGGTTCCTCCCATCTCAGACTACAAGTAAAACATTAAATACAAATAAACAAATATCAAGAACAAAGACAGCATGTTGAAAGTAACAAAGATAAAACACCAAGTCACATAGTAAGGCAAGTCATCAGACTAACAGAAGACCTGTCAACGGAAACTTTAAAAGCCAGGAGGCTCTGAAACAATTCCAAGTTCTAAAGATACAACTGCCTATATCCACTATTATACACAGCAGAACTATTAGCCATAATTGAATGAGAAACCAAAACTTTCTTCCATAAGAATACACTAAAGACATTTCTGACCGCTAAGCAAGCCATCATTACAGATCTTCAAAGGGATGCTTCAGACTGAAAAGAAAAACAAATTCACCATGAAGGGTTAGGAAATCACAGTAAAATAATAGTGTATCAAGAGAGGAAGGGGGAAAGGGAACATGGCAAAACTAACAAAACAACAGAAATCAATTCACATCTTACAATAAAACCTATGAATATTAGTGTTCTCAGTTCTACTAAAGGACACAGACTAGATGAACCAAAAAGCAGGAATCATCTAATTGTTGTCTCTAAGAAATGTGCCTCACCATAAAAGACAGATTTTTACTTAGGGTAAAATAAAATGGAAATATGGGCCAGGCATGGTACCGCATGCCTTTAGTACCAGTAGGTGGCAGAGACAGGCAGATAGATCTCTGTGAGTTTGAAGCCAGCCTGTCTACAGGGTGATTTCCAAGGACAGCCAGGACTATTATACAGAGAAACTGTCTCAGGCTAAGAAAGAAAGAAAGAAAGAAAGAAAGAAAGAAAGAAAGAAAGAAAGAAAGAAAGAAAGAAAGAAAGGAAGGAAGGAAG
>NC_034591.1:76095910-76102693 GCF_900095145.1 Mus pahari
AGGAAGGAAGGAAGGAAGGAAGGAAGGAAGGAAGGAAGGAAGGAAGGAAGGAAGGAAGGAAGGAAGGAAGGAAGGAAGGAAATATGTATTCTAAGCAAATTAACCTAAGAAACCAGGAGGAATCACTATTCTAATATCTTTTAAACAATCAAACTTGAAACCGAATCTGGTCAGGAAGGATACAGAAGGTAGTTTTATATTAATCAATTTGAGCACATTAAGATTCTAAACATATATGCCCAGAACAGAGGTGCACTCAAATTTATAACACAAATATTACTAGATATAAAATCACAGATTAATTCCAGGAAAATATTACTGGGTGACACCAACATTCTGTGCTCCACGATTGACTATTTATTCAATCCAACCAAAAAAAAAAAAAAAAAAAACCAGACAAAATTATCAAATCACTTTATGGACTAAATGGACTTAACAGACATCTGCAGACCATTATATCCAAACACCACAGAAAATGCATTCTTCTCAGGAGCCCATGTGACTTTCTATAAGCTAGATCATATATTAGAACCCAAAGGAAGTACCAATAAATATAGGAAAATTGGAATAATGTAATGAAGTCTGTGTGATCACAATGGAATAAGACTAAAACCTACAGAAAGAGAAAACATGGAGCATAGGTAAACTCAAACTAACTCAGTGCTACATGGTGAATGGCTCCTTGAAGAAATCAAGAATTACTTTTTAAAATTTTCCTAGAATCAAGTGAAACCACCACATACCAAAACCTTTGGGATACAATGAAAGCAGTCCTATGAGGAAAGGTTTATAATTGCAAGTGCCTATTATTTTAAGATCTCAGGGAAATCTCAGACAAATAACTTGATAATATACCTTGGTGTTGTAGTCAAGATAGGGTAGATCAAACCTAAAACCAGTAGATAGAGAGAAATTATTAAGATTAGGGCAGAAGTCTAAGTAATGGAAAAAGGAGCAAAAGTTTGTGCAGTGGAAACCACAATAGCAGAAACAGATCAGTAAACGGAGTTGGTTATTTGAAGAGATAAACAAGATTGGCAAACACCCAAAATAAGGAGAGTGAAGACTGAAATTAACCTAACTAGTACTAAAAATGAAGCCATTGCAACACATAGCATTGAAGTTCAGAAAATCATTAGGCTTTTGCCTTAAAAACCGGTATCTACTAAATTTAAAAAGTCTAACAAAAATGGATAGGAAATTCTAAATGCTGAGGGCCTTCCAAAGTTAAATCAAAATGAGATGGATACTTTAAACGGGTATGTAATGAGCAGTGAGCTTGAAGCAGAATTAAAAAAAAAAAAAAAAAGGAGTCATTGATGGAGCTTACCAGATCTATAAAGAACTAACAGCAATGTTTCTCAAAATATTTTATAAAGTACAAAGGAACATTACCAAATTCAGTGAAGCTATTATACTAATACAAAAGCTAATAAAGATGTAATAGAATTTAAATACAAAATTGTTCACCTTCCTATATATCAATGAAAAAAGTGTATTGAGAAGAAAAATCAAGAAAGCAACTTGTGCTTTTTGTTGTTTTGACATAAGCTAAGGTGGTCTGGGAAGAGAGAAAGTCAATTTAGGAATTAACACCATCTGATTAGCTTGGGTAATAGTCTGTGACAGCATTTCCTTGATCAATGATTAATGAGGATGAATGAGGGCGGGCCCAGTCTGAGCATAAAATAATTCTGCTGGAGATAGAACCACATTACTGAATAAGAACAGGGTGTGTTGGCACAATGACAGACACATTGATCAATAGTGTGAAACGGAGATTCCAGATACAAAGCCGTGCCATGTCAAGCCCTGGATTTGGTAAAGAGGTCACCAGCAAACATCAGGGAAAAGACAGTATTGTCAACAAATGGCTCGGGGGGAAATCTGGAATCTGTATGGTAGCATTTGATCCTTATCTCTCACAAACATCAACTCTAAATGGGCCAAGAGCCTCAGCATGAGGCCTGAAACTCTGCAACTGTTACAGAAAAAAAAGTAGGAAGTAATTTTAAAATATAGGCAAAGGTAAGGCCATTCTGAGTAGGACTTTGTCACTAAGGAAATAAATCCAGTAATCAACACACAGGACCTTAGGAAATTAAAAGAGCCAAAGAAACTGTCAACTCAGAGAAAAGGAAGCCTCCAGCAAGTAAGAGCATGGGCTAGGAATGCAACAGAGGGTTAGTGTTTAGAAGACACAAAGGACTCAAGAAAACAAAAGATCAAGAAAATGATTCAATAAAAAAGAGAGTGGGTATGGAACTGAGCAGGAAACTGTCAAGTACAAATGCCTAGCAAATGTTTTTCAACATGTTCAACATTGTTAGTCATCTAAGAAATGCAAATTAATACTATGTTGAGATTCCATTCACCTTAACCAAAATGGTTAGAATCAAGAAAACTAGTGTCAATAAATGCTTGTAAGAATGTAAGAATGAGAAAACCTTATCCATTGTCACAATCATGGAACTCACTCTGGCAGTTTCTTACAAAGCTAAAAACAGATATACCATTTGACTTAGCTATACCATCCCAGGGCGTATACTTGAAGGCATACCATATCCGACTACAGAGATATCTGCACAGCCACGTCCACTGTGGCTCCATTCACAGCAACTAGAAAATGGAATCAGTCTAGACACTCATTGGCAGATAAATGAATAATGAACTATGCTATCCAGGCACAATTGGGATTTTACCAGTTTAAAGAAAAAAATGATATTATGAAATAGGACATAAGATCATCTTGTCTAGACACAATAACCATTGTTCTTGGTTGTCAACCATAACTATATATTAAGGTTCTATTTCTGAAAACAAAATGCATTTCAGTGGAAGGATGCAGAGAAATCCAACTGGAATAGGCCTGGAAACTTCCTGTTAGCTACCTTTCACAGTGTCAGAAAGTGCTTTGGGAGAGAACAGTTCTTAATGGTGTTAAACAGTGGTGACTCCTGCACGCTACAGCTCTGACTTGCCAGGTTATGTGTGTTGGTCCAACCATGACATGGCTGTTTTGATTGTGTTTCAGGTTCGCTCCATGGGAGGGCATTTTTGCCTGATACTGCAATCCTGGCCAAAAGCTATAGTTCAAAGGTCATAGGTGGTGGTGGTGGTGGTGGTGGTGGTGGTGGTGGTGGTGGTGGTGGTGGTGGTGGTGGTGGTGGTGGTGGTGAAACTTAACTACTGTTCTTTTGCTAAATGGACATTTCAAACTGTCTTCTAAATATTTCTGTTTATACCCATGGTGCTGATTTCACCCTGAGTCAGAAAAGTTTTATGGTGTTGTTGAGAACAGCAATCAATTAGAAACTCATAAAAGAAAGTCAGCGTGATTGAACTGAGGATAGTGCCTGTCTGGTGCTCATCCTTCAACAGGTCAGCAACCTCAACCTCCCCCAGTGCTCAGGGAACATGGTTGAAGAGGAAACAGAAAGAAGGTACGACCTGGAGGATGAGAAGATGTGCTATGAAATGCAGTCTTCTGGTTATGACATGACGACTGCACCACTGACTCGTAGCAACTTTGGTGTGCACGATATCAAAATGGTTAACATTCTGTCATGAGCAGGGGAGAGACTCATGAGGTCCTTCCTCTAGAGGAGGAGCTATTGACAGTTAATGGCTGTTGAGAGAAGGAAGTCACTTTTCTCCTGGGTTGTGTCTACTGGTAGGCTGCTCATCCTGGGGTGGATTGCCCCACACCCATGTGCATAGTGATTTCATTAGTTGGACTCCATTGGGTATTTTTAAAAAATGAAGGTGAGGATGTGCAGGTGGGTAGGCTGTGTTGGTGAGTGTTGGGGATATTGGAGTGGGGAGTTGGTAGTGCATATGATCAATATACATAATTTAAAATGTTCTTCTAAAAGATATATATTTACAAGTTATAGTGAAATATGAAAATTTTAATAGTTAATATGAAAATTTTGTGTGAATGGGATAATATGAAACTGGCTTCCTGAACTCAGCATATTTCAAGGTTTACTAACATCATAACATATATCATAATATTTTCCCTCATTGTTCAATAATATTTAATTGTATAACTGTATCACCTTTACTTTACTCATTCATCAGTTGACAGGTATTTGGTCACATTTCTGTTGTAGGTTTTATTGAGACAATGTCTTTATATGTAACCCTAACTGGCCTGGAACTTACCAAGTAGACCACTTGGCCTCAAACTCATGGGTAATCTTCCTGCTTCTGCTTACTAAATGCCTGCAAGGATTACAAGTGTGTGCCCCACACCTGGCTATGTCTGTCTGTCTGTCTGTCTACCTATTTATTTATGACACAGGATACCATGTACCCTAGATTGCCATAAAATTTAATATATAGCACATGTTATCCTTGAATGTCTTATCCTTCTTCCTCAACTTCCCAAATGCGGAGGCCATAGGCATCACCAGACAGACACATGTGACAGGGTCAGAGCGCTTGAAGATACCAAGAAAGGCTATTAATGAAGGTGCAGTCTCAGTTTCAGTGGAGACCCCAGAATTTTCAAGATTCTGAGACTATAGGTTGTTCTCCAAGAGCATTGACAGATAGGGAATGGGGTTTGTCTGACTTAGCCAAGCTATGTGTGTTTCAGATGGTCAAGCTAGAGAAGTAGGAGTGTCCAGGCCCCTGGAGTCCTAAAGACTCTGAGCTACTTACATTATTGGATTTTGTTTTTATCTGATTGTAACTACGCCCCGGTGTTCTCCCTTTGAAATATGTAAGTATAAAAGTTGCTTTTGAGCAGGGCGTGGTGGCGCATGCCTTTAATCCCAGCACTCGGGAGGCAGAGGCAGGTGGATTTCTGAGTTCGAGGCCAGCCTGGTCTACAAAGTGAGTTCCAGGACAGCCAAGGCTACACAGAGAAACCCTGTCTCGAAAAAACAAAAAAAACAAAAAAAACAAAAACAAAAAAAAAAGTTGCTTTTGATTTTACAGGAGCCCATAGGTAAGAGACTTTAAATTCTTAGCGATAACTTGAACTCCAAATTGTTGGGATTTTTAAAACACTGGGGCTTGTAGAAAATATAGCATTTTATACTGGGATGTTAACATGAAATCTCAGGGATAAATAAACAAGAAAAGAAAGGTTATGGTTTAGAAGTGATGTGTTTGTGTGTTCAGCTGACAAGGGGTCAATTGTACTCATTAGATTTTGTCAACTTCACAAAAGATGGAGTCATCTGTGAAGAAGGAACCTCAAATTGAGAAGATGTCTCTATCAAACTGGCTTGTAGGTAGGAGTGTAGGGCATTTTCTTGATTAATAATTGATATGAGAGGATCCAGTCCACCATGAGATGGGTGGTACCATGCCTTGGCAGGTAAACTGCAGCTCTATTCAAGGTAGTAAGAAGTATTCCCCCATGGTCTCCATTTCAGTTCCTGCTTTGCCTTGACTTTCCTAAGTGACAGACAGTAACATGAAGATGTAATAAACCCTTTCTTTTGCAACAGAAAACAAAGACTGTGTGTGTGTATATGTATGTGTGTGTGTGTTTGTGCTCACACATGTATTATGTCATATGTGTGACAGCCAGAAGACATATGACATAATACAATTCACTCCACACAATATGAGTCTAGAGAACTGAACTCAGGTCTTTGGTACTGTCAGCAACTGCCTTACTCATTGAACCACCTAGCCAGCCCTACTGACCTTCCTGCCAACTTCAGAATGCTGGGATTACAGGTGTTTGCTAGCATGACTAGTTTTATATGGTGTTGAGGATAAAACCCAGAGATTATGCATGATAGATAAACATTCTAGCAACTGAGCAACTTTTTAATTTTAATGGATGAATTCTATGGGATAGTAACTATATCTTAATAAGCTACTTAAAGTTACACACACAAACACACAGACAAAGAGAGACAGAGACAGAGAGAAACATGGAGACAAAGACAGACAGACAGACACACACACACACACAGAGAGAGAGGGGGGGGGGAATAAGGAGATTGTGTGCCTTCTGATACGGCTGTTGGGACAAACAGATCTTCTGTAAGAACAGCAAGTGGTCTTAACTGCTGAGCCCCTAAATTTGTGAATTTTTTCATTTATTTATTTATTTTACACTCCAGATTTTATTCTCCCCCCTGACTGTTCCCACCCCATCCCCCACTCCACCCTGACCTCTAAACTCCCTGAGGCTTCCAGTCTCTTGAGGGTTAGGTGCATCATCTCTGATTGAACACAGACTTTTGCTGTATATGTGTTGGGGGCCTCATATCAGCTGATGTATGCTGCCTGGTTGGTGGTCCAGTGTTTGAGAGATCTCAGGGTCCAGATTAATTCATACTGCTGGTCCTCCTACAGGATTGTCCTCCTCCTCAGCTTCTTTCAGCCTTCCCTAATTCAACTACAGGGATCAGCAGCTTCTGTCCACTGGTTGCAAATATCTGCATCTGACTCTTTCAGCTGATTGTTGGGTCTTCCGGAGTTTGGTCATGCTAGGTCCCTTTTTGTGAGTGCTCCATAGCCTCAGTAATAATGTCAGGCCTTGGGACCTCCCCTTGAGCTGGATCCCACTTTGGGCCTGTCGCTAGACCTTCTTTTCCTCAGCCTCCTCTCCATTTCCATAAGGAAAGTGAAAATGAAGGGCTTATTTAGACTTCCCTTGAATGTTGGGTTTCCTTTTACTATCTCTTTTCCTTCTGTTGTGATTTATTCTGGGAGTGGGATCCGAACAAATGTTTATTCACCACAGGTAACACACTGATGATAGATTTAGAGAGAGAGAGAGAGAGAGAGAGAGAGAGAGAGAGAGAGAGA
>NC_034591.1:76102789-76112727 GCF_900095145.1 Mus pahari
GGAAGGAAGGAAGGAAGGAAGGAAGGAAGGAAGGAAGGAAGGAAGGAAGGAATGAAGGAAGGAAGGAAGGAAGGAAGGAAATCCCACCAAAATTTATCTTTGTAAATCAGTGAGTTCATTGGTATTACTTACAGGAGCATGGCTCTGAGGCTAACCCATAAGAGCATGAGTAACTCAAAGACAGAAAAGAATCTTGATCAATACTCATAAAAGCTGCATCACTGAACTCCACGCACACACATCTTGCAGGCAACTCTTCCAACAAGTCTCATCTCCATGGCAACTGGTCATTGATTTTACGACCCTGTGGAGGGCCTTGTGAACCTCATAACTTTCTGACAGTCCTGATCCTAGCACATTTCACTAGCTTCCTGATCTTGAGAGCCTCCTTCTCCTTCTAGAAGAGAATGTCCAGTGGAGAAGTACTTACTGCCAGCACAAAAAGCACAGATCTTACCTCACACAGGCTAAAAGCTAGTTTAATCTGGAGCCAAATAGGAATGAGCATGGCTCAGACACACAAGTTTAGTTTACTCAAAACTTCATGTTCCAACATAGAAGCAGTTTCATAGTTTTACAAAACAAAACAAAAAAGTCATAAACCAAGGTACTTTTCAAATACATTGGTGGGAATAAAGCCCAACAAAGAGATCTCTGCTATAAGCCTCAGATGCTGAAAATGCTGTTAGTCCTTTGATGGCTTGAAAACTGGATTTTGTCAAATGAATACATTACACAAGGTTCGTATCTCACTGTTAGTCACAGGATGTTAGGTTTGACACAGATGTGCAAAATAAGCCTATTTATGTGCCAAAGTCAGCCCTACCTAAATTGTAATTAGGTTCTGAAAAGGCAACATTCTAATCTCCACCGATGTTCACAGTCCAGAAGCCCTCACAGACAGCATCTTTTCAGGAATTCTATTTCACAGCGCCCCCTGCTGCCTAGGCATCACATTGAGAGTCCAGTAAGCCACTTAATTATTCCCACAGAGCTAGGATTCTAATTTCTAGGATTCGATCTAGATGAGGTCAAGTAGTGGTCAGGACAGCAGTCTTCAGCAGAGAGGAATAGCTGGTAAAACCATTAAAACCATCAAAAAATTCCTGAGTCAAATCAAATTATTAGTCATTATGATCTGGATCAGACTTCTTTTGTGTCCTCTGTATTTGATATAACATTAACACTTCAAATATAAGATTATTACCTAAAATGAAAATTAAAAAGCTAGACTTGCTTCTACCTATATTTACAGTAATTTTTATTCTATGAACCACTTACTAATATTTGAGATATTTAAACAAATTCTTTTTTCTTCTTTTCTTTTCCTCCTCCTCTTCTCCTTCCTTTTCTATTTCCTCCTTCCCCTCTTTGACTTCTTCCTCCTTTCCTCCTCTTCCTTCTCCTCCTCCTCTTCTTTCTCTTCCCTCCCACCCTCCCTCCCCCCTCCATCTCTCTCAGGGATTTTGTGTAGTTTGATCTTATGGTTTAACTTCATGTGGCATAATTAGATATAACTTTAGGAAAGACTGGTCTTCAATATTTAAATTATGATCCCTTCTATGTGAATACTGATTTGCTCTATTTTATTGATGTATTAATAGGGATAGAAACAAGAAATCAGAACATGCTAGAAACCAGAATTTTGTCATCTTTACAGGTACAACCGAACATTACCTTTTATTTTAATGGTTAGAAATACAATGAGACCCTAGAAGGAATTGTTGCAGAATTGCTTATTTCCTTTTTATTAGCAAAATATAAATTGTTTGACTTTTTTTCAAAATCTTGGTCTATTACACTACAGGACACCTTAGACACTAATTTAATCAAGAAACACCAGTACTTACAGTAAAAAACATCATGAATAATGTTGATTTTAGAAAGTGGAATAGCCCCTTGGAACCAATGTGTAGAGCTTGATGCTATCAAGCCGAGTGAGAGCACCTGATTCTGGAGAAGGCTAAGGTGGTTGTTCAACTAGAACCCGCTGTCCTTAGTCTGTGTGGCCCTTTTATTGAGGAATGAATCTCTCTCCTCCTGTTGGTATTTAGGCCAAGAGAAGGGTTCCAGAAAGAGGTATCCTATGGATCCAGTCCTGTGGATCTGGTGGAGCTAGAGGCCAGCCCCTGGGCCACTGTGTCAGCTTTGGGATTGCCCAAGGTCACTGGATCCCAGGAGGTGTGGTGCCCCTGGCAATGGATTATGGCTACCTCTGCCAGGAGTTGGAGGGCCTCCAAGAGTTTGGCTATAAGGGGGCTGTGGACAGTGAGAGTGCTCTTGGCACTGAGGAAGCCTCTTTCCAAACAACAAGAGTGGGCATGAGCTACTACAATATCTAGATTAAAATATCTAGAGTTAGTATAGATGTTATCCCATTGGTCGTTGGCTATTTGGAGAACCCCATTTAAGGTGTCTAATTTGGCCTTTTATGAAGAGGTCCTATGATGCTTTGAATATGCTTGGCCTAAGGACTGGTACTATTTGGAGGTGTGGCCTTGTTGGAGGAAGTGTGTCTCTATGGGTGTGGGTTTTAAGATTCTCGTCCTAGCTGCCTGGAAGTCAGTTTTCTAGCAGCCTTCAGATGAAGATGTAGAACTCTCATCTCCTCCTGCACTAGCTGGCCTGGATGCTGCCATGCTCCCACCCTGATGATAATGGACTGAACCTCTGAACCTGTAAGCCAGTCCCAATTAAGTGTTGTCCTTATAAGACTGGTGTTGTTTATGGTGTCTGTTCACAGCACTTAAACCCTAACTAAGACAAGTCCCTACTAGCAGATGTATTACCTCGACTGTATCCATGGAGCTGACCACGGAATAGGCCCCCTGTCAGTTGAGAAAGCTTCCATTCATAAAGAGGGTCTGTAAGGCGTTGGCCTAGGAGACCAAGATGGGGTAAGTATAGTGCTTTCATAGCCTCTGGGCAGGAATGAGAGGTGGGTATCAGAGGGGGAATGGAACTTGGAGGAAGGTTGCAGAGTTTAGGGCAAGACTGAAGGTCAAGGTAATATGAGGGATTTCTTAAAGCAATAGGTGAAAGATTTGGGCCACAAGGGACCAAGAAAGGAAGGAGAGGAATGACACAGAAGGTCTGAGAGGCAGTGGGTAGAATATACAGTGATAGGCTGGAGCAGCATGGCCTTGAGGAAACTCTCAGGTGAGTTCTGAGGCTGCTGCTAGGGCTCTCAGACATATCTGCCACTGAAATATGGTGGGATCTAGCTGTTTGGACTAAAAAGCTATGGGCCATGGGAAGGCCTAGCATGTTGAGCTAGGATACCCATGGCCACTTCCATCATCTGTAAAGAGGTGGTAGGGGCAGATGGAGTCCAGGACAACCAGCACAGGGGCCACTAAGAAATCATCCCGCAGTAAAGAGAAGTGATGGCAGAGCATGGTTGGGTGAGTGAGAGGCCCCATGACGGTCCTGGCTACCTGGTACAGGGGCTTGGCAGTAATGACAAAGTTAGGGATCCAGTGACAGAAGAATTCTATAAGGCACAGAAATGAAAGGATTTGATCCTCAGTGGTCAGGGGCTGCAAGTTCTGTAAAGGTCAGATTCAGCTGAGTTGTACACCCAAGTACACAATGGCAGTTTTGGAGTGACACACTGTCTTCTTGGGACAGAGACAGGGCTGCAAAGTAAGATGTCATCAATATAGTAAAGATGTGTGTGAGGATTGAGGTCTAAGGAGGAGAGGTTGAACACCAAGGCTTAGCCAAAGAAATGAGGACTATTCCAAAAATTCCAAGGGAATTTTTGTTCATGTGAGCTGCCTTGAAGTCTGTGTATCAGGGTCCTCCAGGTGGAGGCAAAGAGAAAACATGAATCAGGATGTAGGGGGACAGTAAAGAGAGTGTCCTTTAGGTTCAGTATGGTAAAGTGGAAGTGATAGGAAAAATGTTAGAAAGGAGGGATTGATAACCACAGGGTGAGTTGGGATTACTTCCTCACTAGTAAGGTGGAGGTCCTGTACTAAGCAGTAGGCACCAGAGGGCTTACACATTGTAGGGCTTATACTCTGGGTGAATGGGAGTATTGCAAGGTTAGTCAATAAGAATTAGGAGTCCCTGAGAAAGGAGGTGGGTAATGACAGGCTTGAGACTGCAATGGTGGTTTTCAGAGATGTGAAACTAGAGTCTAGAAAGTGTAGACTAAAAATGACTATTAGCATTCTGCATATATTAATTAATGCTGGAAATTAATACAGTGGCAATTATTCCTTAACCATTTTTTCCCCAATATTTCAAGGCCTTGAGTTTTAGCTGGGCAGACTCTCATCTAGTTCATCTAAGTTAACCCAACCACCCAGCCATATGGCTAGCTATACCTTTGAGGCCTATGATCACATCCTTCTCCTTCCATGTTTCCTAACAAAAAGGCTTTCCTTCTTCTCCTTCCCAGAGTTCCTTTCTCCCTCTCAGGAAGTCCTACCTTCTACTTCCTGCCCAGCTAATTGTTTTATTAAAGACAATCTGAGAATGACTTAGGTAGGTGAAGAAGGACAGAGACACAATTTCACACAGTGTACTCTAACATCTCCCCCTTTTAGCTCTTTCAATGAAACACTACATACAATAAGAAAAATTACAAGAACAACTGAGTAAGAAATACATTCACTTGTTAGAAGCATGATATGGCTGTCTCCTAAGAGGCTCTGCCAAAACCTGATAAATTCAGAGAGGGAAGCTCTTAGCCAACCATTGGACTGAGCTCAAGGGTCCCCGACGGAGGAAATGGAGAAGGGGCTGAAGGAGCTGAGGGTGTTTGCATCCCCATGGAGGGAGCAACCATGTCAACAGGCCAGATCCCCCCCCCCCGAGCTCCCAAGGATTGGACCACTAACCAAAGAATATACATGGAACGACCCATGGTGCTGGCCACATATGTGGCAGAGGATGACCTTGTTGAACATCAGTGGGAGGAGCGGCCCTGGGGCCCGAGGGAGTTCAGTGCCCCAGTGTAGGGGATGCCAGGGTGGGAGGATGGGAGTGGGTGGGTGGGGAGCACCTCATAGAGGTAGGGGGAGGAGGACGGGATAGGAGGTTTCTAAAGGGGAGACCTGGAAAGGGGAAAACATTTGAAATGTAAATAAAGAAAATATACAAGAAAAAAAAAAGAAGTACATTCACAATGTTCAGAGCATTTGTATTTGTCATTCTTTGGAGAAAGAACTCTACTATCTATCATATTTAGTCTTCAAAAACTTCAGAGACTCCTAGCACTTGGGAGGCAGAGGCAGGCAGATCTCTGAGTTTGCGGCCAGCCTGGTCTGCAGAGTGAATTCCAGGACAACCAGGGCTACACAGAGAAACCCTGTCTTGAAAAATCATATATATATATATGTTTTTATTAATTTAAGGCTTTTTTTTGACATTGAGACATGTCAGCTACTGGTAGCACCCCATTTTATCTGGAAGAAGGTGATGTGAATCAAAGGACCTCCATTTGGGCTTTTAATTGTGGCAAGTTAACCACCAGGCAAAGAATGCTGTCCAGAAAGAACAAATGGATGTAGGCAAATTGACTGCCACGCGCTAGCAAGACAAGGTTAGCAAATCCTTCATAATTCGTGCTTCACAAAAGGTATATCAGATGTTTTGGATCACAAGGCTGAAGATGATGCTCCAGTATTTTAGAGAGTATTGGGGACTGTCTTGTCATTTGTGTAATTTTTGGAAGCTACATAATCTTACTATAACCTTAAGTTGTGAAGGATCTAAGAAAATGTTTTAGGGTCTAAGGAGATGTGTTAAGGATAGTAAATGAAGGTTAAAGGGTCCAGAAAATATTTCATGAAGGTTGGAAGAAATTATAAATAGGTGTTTGCAAGTTTGGATAGATACTGAGTTAGATACAAAATTCTGAACCCATCCAGATAGAATAAATGATAGGATACTTTATCAAGTTGCCACATATAAATAGACTTGACATTATGAATGTAACTCCTACCTAATAATTTTTATAATTGTTTCATTTCTGTTCTTAATGTATGTTGTTTATTATTATAAGATAAAAGCATTCTTTTTTTCAGGATTGAAATGTAATTGAAGAAAATATCTAATAAAAAAACACTCCCTCAAAGAACAAAAGTTCTAAAGGAAGAACTGGAGTACCCATAGCTTCACGTAAACACACACACGCGCACACACACACACACACGCACACACGCACACACACACACACACACACACACACACACACACACGCACATATACTAGCAGACCAACATGGTTCAGCCAGAGAAAGAGTCTCCCCCCCCCCTTTGTTTTTTTTGAGACAGGGTTTCTCTGTGTAGCCCTGGCTGTCCTGGAACTCACTCTGTAGCCCAGGCTGGCCTCGAACTCAGAAATCCACCTCTGCCTCGCAGGTGCTGGGATTAAAGGCGTGCGCCACCAAGCCTGGGCTGAGAAAAGCCTTCTTATTTAGACAAAAAAGAGGAATTGTTGAGGCTTAGTCACTTGCTATGTATTGTAATGCTAAATTCTGTGTACCAAGGCCTAGTTGCCTCAAGACCAGTAAATTCTCACATAGGCTTCCTTTTGCTGTGCAAACCTTGTTTCTTAATTTAAATCTATTGGTTGAATAAAAATGTGTACAGCCCATAGTAGGGCAGAAAAGATGTAGGTGGGTCATGAGTTCCCAGCTTGGGGTCTGAGGCACAAAGGAAAGAGGAAAAAGAAGGCTGGTCAGTAGGTAAAGCAGTGTAGGATGGGGAGGGTTAGGTGGGGAAAGAGGAAGGGAAAGATAAAGGGAGGCAGGCTGGGCACTGGGTAAAGCACGTGGCAATGTAGAAGGTCCAGGGGAGTAGGTGGGGATTAGGGAAGCTGCAGAGACAGACCAATCAGTTATCAGGGTCCAAGTCCTTGGATGAAAGGGTGTCTGGCGGTGCCGTAAACCTGGCCAACAGACCTGGGTCGCTGAGCGTTGGCTACAGAGGGATGGGCGGGAGTGCAGTTCCCCAAAAAACTTGAACATGAAGGAGTTCAGGCCACTTATCCATAAGCCAGCAGAAAACTTCAAAATCATAGAGGCTACTAAAATCTAGAGTGCCCTCTGGTGGCTATTTGTATTATCCAGCGTGTACTGAAGCCAAGCCACAAAACAAGAAAAAAAAAAAAAAAAAAAAGGAAAATCAGGCGTTTTGGGTGCAAGGTCTGAGACCATCCCAATTTGGATAAATGTTGCAGGAGATGCGCCAGGGACCTCTGAGGATTGGGTTGCTCTGGTGCAGCTACCCGTCTTGGGAGAGAGCCTGCTGGGTCCCGGACCTGGAAGAAGTCTTTGCTGGCTACTAGGAAAGGTAGTTTACCTCAAGTCAAAAATTAGTCACCTCCTGAGAGGAGAAAATAGAAGGAGAGGAGCCTGTCCAACCTGGCTGGGGGCTCAACTCTTCCCAAGATAATCGGTTTCTCTGCAGAGCTAATAGGCCTTTCCAGTGGATGGGGGGGTTGGTGTGTGTGAGCCACAGGCTCCAACTGAGCACTCTGTTCCTCCACCAATGCCATCACAGAAATAAAAGGATAAAGTTGAGCAGAAAGTATACATCAACGACCTCTGTGTCACTTAAAAGGACAGGCAGCCTGGTACCCTCCATGGTAATCTCGATGGCTTTGGGGGGCCAGAGTCTTTGGTCTCCACACAGGACAGTCTTCCAGCTACCACACGGCTACATCAGCTTTTGGCCACCAAACCCAGAAGGTCTGAGATTTTTTTTTTCTTTATGTGGAGGAACTGGCCTACCTTGGCAAAGCAGAGTGGGGCAGTCAAGCCAACTGTCTCCAGAGTTTTTGCAGGGCCCTGGTGGTGGGAGTGGCATGAAGTACTTCTTTGCCCAGGGGTCAGTGTTGCCACACTTGAAGCAAATCCAAGGGAATCATTTTTTGAGATAGCCACAGCACTGTCAGAAGCTGGTATTTTTGGCTATTAGGGGTAAACTTTTCTTTAAACACCTTAAATGCCACATGCAGCAGATTTCTCTGAGGGGTTTGAGGCCATCATCTAATTTACTAAATATTCCTGGTTTTAAACAAACTTATTTTTAATTACTTGCTTCAGGCTTAGCCTTGAAGCATATACAGAAGGCTGAAGTGTATCTTTGTAAATGATTTACATTTCCATGCTGTAGCAAATTAAGATTACCCTTGTATAGATTTTAACTATCAATCCTCTTTGTTTCAAGTTTTAAGCTAACTTTTTAAAAGATAGATTTTATAGATATTTGAACCATAACCTATAAACACAGGAAGTTTACAAGATTTTTTTCAAAAGCAGATAATAAAGAAAACTTAAGAGATTTTCAGGAGTGGAGAGTAAAGAAAGCCAAAAGATATGATGATTTGGGGATTATTTGCTTGTGCAGAAGCAGAAGTTGTTGCTATTCATGGGAAATTAGAAATTGAGTGTGCCATCTTCAGGTTATTGAGCCTTATGATCTAGTTTATACTGAGGCCAAGCTGGTGGCAGTAAGTCAGTGAGCCTTTAATGGAATCTCTGAGTCCATGGAGGGAAAGTGATTAAGAAGCAGGTTAAGAACCCATGGTTAGTTAGGCTCTAGGAGGTGAATGAGGCAGAGCAAACTCCAGGAGCAAGCTGCATCTATTTTATTTAATATTTTAAATTTCTTAGACTGGTACAAGGAAATATATTTGTGTCCCATTGACCTGTCCAGGAGTAGCTTGAAGGAGAAATCCGGTGTAAGGCCAGTCAGAATTTAATTTTACCACCAGGGATCCTTTAGTAAATCCTCAATTAGGAAAACCTGATTTGGGGGGGTCTTGCTTTAATAGATTTTGTGAAAAATACATTTTGCCCTAACGCCAGTGCTATTTAAGACCAAACCACAAAATAATGTTTAGATGCTGAAGAATTGTCACGGCTCCTGTAGTGAGGTGAATCCGGATGGCACTTGTACTCTGTCCAGTCTGGGTGTAGCTGACCTGCCTGAGAGAAAAGCCAAACAGTTGAATAAGAAGAGGATAACAACTTTTTTGGGAGGGCCAGCTATAACAACTCTGCTAGTATTTCAATTGGTTGCAATTTAGCAAGTCTCAGTTTAGACGATAGCCTCAGGCGTGTGGGGGAAACTAGACCAATCTAAGATTTAACTTTAAATCAGTTTTATTTTACTCACTAATATGCAGGTAACTCACAATTTAGCTTGGCATACAGACCTTTTGAAAGTTGTCATACTTGGAGCATTCTGTGGAGAGAACACAAGCTTTTTCCTACCCCATAAGGGTAGCTGTTTAGGATTAGCCATATAACAAATGAGATTTAAACAATGTGTACAGGGATATTTCCTCCCTTTCTTGTTAAAGGAAAAGTTTTTAAAAGTTTGTAGTACCTAGCAAGCTCCAGGAGACAGGTGGGGAGGGAGCCATGAGGACAGCAAGGATGAGAGAGGAGGGACTTATGGGAAAGGGTCACATAGAAACTCCACCAGAGGGAGAATTCCAAATGAAGAAGAGTAAGTGCCTTAGCAGAGAGATGTCCTTTGTCACAAGGGGAAGACTCCAGCCAAGGGAGACAGAACCTTCCCAAGTGACAGATGTCAGGAGGGTATAGCAAGCTCCAGGAGAAACAAAAACAGGTAACATATTGTACAGGGTGAGTTCTGTTTATAGCTGAAACCCTTTGCATGGTGCTAAAATCTAGCTAAGAGATAGTAAGTCTTTCTGTCTGGTGTCAAGTCCTTACTAATTAAGGCTTTTATTTGCAATGAAGATTAAGTTCCTTGTGTGATGCAGACTGTAACCCCTATTCACTTAACATTTATCCTTGCTGTACTGGCTAGCTTTTTGTCAACTTGACACAGCTGGAGTTATCACAGAGAAAGGAGCTTTAGTTGGGGAAATGCCCCCATGAGTTCCAGCTGTGGGGCATTTCCTCAATTAGTGATCAAGGGGGAGAGGCCCCTTGTGGGTGGGACCAT
>NC_034591.1:76114265-76125647 GCF_900095145.1 Mus pahari
TGAGTTCCAGTCCTGACTTCCTTGGTGATCAACAGCAGTATGGAAATGTAAGCCGAATAAATCCTTTCCTCCCCAACTTGCTTCTTGGTCATGATATTTGTGCAGGAAATAGAAACCCTGACTAAGACAGTTGCCATTGTTCCTCCCCTCTTCATCATACCCTTTTAAGAATCATTAACCCACAACTCTCTCACCCAGTGTGAACTCACCTCCTTTATAAAAAAAACTTCAAATAGAAAGAAAGAAAGAAAGAGAGAGAGAAAGAAAGAAAGGAACTTCAAGAGGTCAAACTCTTCAAGAACCTCAAGAAGTTCAAGCTGCTCTTGGAACAGCTCTACTGCCTACAGCTCACTCAAATACATCTTGTTTTAGTTTGGACAATTGTGACTTTCAAGAATTTCTCTCAAATCTCAGAATTAACAAGAAACCAGCAGGTAAAGGAGATATTGGTGGTTAAAGCAGGTGAAGGAGAGTGGCTGAAAAGTGGCCTCTAGAATTTGGAGTAGAATATGGTAGGTGGCAGAAGCCAGCAGAAACAAATGATACGTACATTAGATGCGTGAAATTAGTAGCTTGGTTCAGTTAGGAGAGACCAGGTCCCTTGAAGAAAGGCATTTGTGATCTTCTCAGGTCTATAGGAGCAGGTGTATGTACGGGCAAGGAGCAATAATGAAACAATCAAAATGACCATTCCATTAGGGGAAAGGTTTTTACTGTGGGTAAGAGAGAGAAAATATCTAGACACATCTGGATGAGTCCAGAACAGAGAGGAAAAAGAAGCAGACTGGACACTTCCAGAGCTAGGGAATCAGGAATAGGAATAGCATGAGTGGGCATTGCATGTAGCTTTATGCTTTACCTGCCATTAGCTCTGGGAAGTGACCATGCTACCAGCCCCCTCCCAGCTTCCCTTGAATCCTTATATAAAAGACATAGACACACAGTCGTTCAATTTCAATTTACCTTCTTGGCACAATTGTTGGGTGCTACTATCTCCTACCTGGAAAAGCATGCCCTTATCAGTTTCTTATCTCTGTCTCTCTCACCAGCCCTAAATGTCAGTTGCTAAATTCCCCTGACCACCTGCCTGTAGGAGTAGCCTGTGTGGCCACTCTATTTTGAGATCTCACATGGTTGCCTGGTTCTCCTCTCTCCAAAGCATGGTGGACTCCTTTCTTCTTCCTCATGTCCTTCTGCCTACCTCCAGGGACCCTGAAGTCCCACCTGTCCCTTCTGACCAGAAATTAGCCCATAGCTTTCTTTACTGACAGGTCAAGAACCATTTGGGGAACAGGGCCTTAGCATCAGAACTGCCCCCTAAAAGTGGGAATAGCAGAGAATAACCTGTTATATAAAGGATGAATAAATAACTGAGAGTCAGGAAGCCTGTGAGCTGGAACAAGCCTGGGAGTTTAGGGTAGAGGAGGAGGTGAGAAGGAATAGGGTGACAGTGTGGAGACCTTGAAATGTATAAGGGTGTTTTTGAATAGAGACTGTAGGAAACTAGAGCCAGCATGGGCTTTGGTATGCAACCACACAGATAGATGACAATGGAGAACCATATGTCACTTCTTCCAGAGGCAAGAAAGATGATTTCCTCTAGCAGACACAAAGCATGTCACTAGGTCAGTTAGCTTTAACCTAACTGCCAGTTTGAGCTGAACCAAGACTGTCATATCTGAATATCTGTACTGCCTTTTGGAGTTAGATGAATTGGAGTTTTCTTTGGACTAGACAATTCTTAAAATCCAAATTATGCTGACTAATGAGAATAAAACTTTAACAGATACAACAACAAAACCCGAGTCAGTAAGACATGAAAACTAGGCTCATGTAAGTCAGGGATCTGGGATAAGCAAACAATTATAATAAGTAAGATGATTATAAAAGGACACAATTTGATTAAATTTGTAACTTCTTTGAAACCAAGATTAGCATTATTTAATATCTTAAGAATATATCAAGTGCTTTGTTCCTCCAGATCTAACCCCCGAGTCTCATGCCCAGTTCTTCAGTAAAATACCCATGATGGCTGGGCAATGGTGGCACACGCCTTTAATCCCAGAACTTGAGAGGCAGCGGCAGGGGGATTTCTGAGTTTGAGGCTAGCCTGGTCTACAGAGTGAGTTCCAGGACAGCCAGGGCTATACAGAGAAACCCTGGCTCAAAAAAAAAAACAAAAAACAAAAAACAAAAAAACAACAACATAAAACAAAAACAAAAAAACCAAACCAAAAAAAAACCCCGAAAACCCCACCCACAACAGCCTTCTTTGACCCCTTGCTTCCACCCTCTGTGGACCTTGTAGATCTCCTTCTAACCTTCCTTATCTCACTCTTGCCCTGTCCAGACCCCAGCCTCAGCAGGACTCTTCTGCTAACCAAAGGGCTACTACTCCCAGGGAATCAAGTAGGTTGAAGCCAGACCCACATGTCTCCTTTCATTCCTGAGATCCAGTTCCCCCATCTTATCCCCAGATCTGAGGCAGGAAACCTACCGAAGTCTTCCTTTCCTTTCTGACCCCATCCCCAAATGAATCACAAAGATCTTTTCCCTAACCCTTCTTTCTCCAACTCAGCCCATATCCTAGCTTCTAACACTAGCAAGCATTACCTGTGAACAAATTAGCTGAGCAGGGCAGACAAAAACAGGCAACACATCATCATACTCTCCAAAAATCTAGACAGCAAACAAAAAGCAAGGAAGAAAACACCAAGTGAACAAAAAGACCCAGAAATCAGTACTTAGAGCTATAGACATTCCAAACCTCGAAGCCTAGATGCCAGCATGAGAACACAATAACAGCCAGAGCACTACAGCCCATTATCCTACATAGCAGGTCCTGAATATTCTCACACACACACACACACACACACACACACACACACACACACACACCTAACAATATGAAGACAATAGAGGTCATTAAAGAGGAAATGAATAAATCCCTTGAAGAAATCTAGGAAAATGCAAACACTCTAAGAAAATAAATAAAACTGTTTAAGATCTGAATTTTGAGATAGAATCAGTAAAGAAATTCCAAACTGAGCAAA
Organism: Mus pahari; assembly: GCF_900095145.1. Lineage (NCBI taxonomy): Eukaryota > Metazoa > Chordata > Mammalia > Rodentia > Muridae > Mus > Mus pahari. The sequence goes on from NC_034591.1 coordinate 76,117,319, forward strand.
TTCTGGAATTAAAAAAATTCTAAGAATTCAAACAAGAACTACAGAGGCAGGTTTCACCAACAAAAGACAAGATAGTTAAAAAAGAATCTCAAGTGTGGAAGAAATGGATGCATTGGTCAGCAAAACTGTTACATCTAAAAACTTCTGCTATAAAACATCCAGAAAATCTGGAACACTATGAAAAGACCACACCTAAGAATAATAGGTATAGAGGAAGGAGAAGAAACCCAGATCAAAGGACCAAAGAATGTTTTCAACAAAACTATAGAAACATATTCCTAACCTAAAGGAGGAGAAGCCTATAAAGGTTAAAAAAAAAAAAAAAAAAAAAAAAAAAAGCATACCAAACATCAAATAGACTGGACCAGAAAAGAAAGTCCCCTTACCACTTAGTAATCAAAACACTAAACACAGAGCAAAGAAAGAATGTTACAGGCTGTAAGATAGAAGTGTAACATATAAAGTCAGGTCTATTAAAATTGCATCCAACTTCTCAACGGAGACTCTAAAATCAAGAAGGGCCTGGGCAGATGTCCTGCAGACTCTAAGAGACCACGGATGCCAGCCTAGACTTGCACACATAGAAAAACTTTAAATAACCATAGATGGAGAAAATAAGATATTACATGATAATACCAAATTTAAATGATATCTAACCCCAAACACAGTCGTACAGAAAGTTCTAGGAGGAAAACTCCAACCTAAAGTGATTTACTACAACTGTGAACATCAATGATAAACATTAACTCAGGCTAAAGGGTTAAAAAAAAGATATACCAAGCAAGTGGATCTAAGAAACACGCCGGCGTAACCATTTTAATATCTAACAAAATAGACTTCCATCCAAAACTAATCAGAAGGGATAGGGAGGGACACTACATGCTCACCAAAGGAAAAATGCACCAATAGGACATTGCAGTTCTTAACATTTATGTCCCAAACACAGACACCCACATTTGTAAAAAACAAAAGAAAGACAAAACAAAAACAAAGAAACAAACAAAACCCCACAACTACAACTTAAACTACATATTCATTCTCACAATATGAAAATGATAACTGACTATACCCCACTTTCACCAAAAGACAGGTAATTTAAACAAAACCTAAACAGAGAAATTTTAGAGCTGACAGTATAAAACACATGAACCTAGCAGTTATCGATAGACCATTTCATTGAAACACAAAAGAATATGCTTTCTTTTAAGCACCTCATGAAACTTTCTTCAAAACTGGTCACATCCTCAGACACAAAGCAAGTCTCAGCAGATACAAGAAAACCGAATAACTCTCTTTACTGTATCAGAAGATACAGATCATCCCCAGATGCATAGAGCCAGAGACCAGACAGAACTAAGTGAGAGCCTTTCTCACTCTCTTCCCCTTAAAAACCTTAACACACACACACACACACACACACACACACACACACACACACACACACACATACCCAACCCACACCAAAGACAGGCAACGGATTCAGAGAGTTATTGAGTTTGGAGTAAAGCTGAAGATCAACAGTAGAAAGGACAAAACCTTATAAACTCATACAAACTGAACAACTCCGTACTGAAAGAAATTAAAGACTAAAATTAAATAAAAACACACACACATCAGATCCAAGCTTATGAGGCACAAGGAAAGTGGTTCTAAGAGTCAACTTCATAGCACCGAGTACCTACATTTAAAAAAGAAAAGAAAGGAAAAGAGAGAGCAATCCCACACTAGCAATTTAATAACACACTTGAAAGCTCTAGAGAAAAAATGTAGAATCTGGGATTGGTGGCTGATGATGGGATGGATCCCCGGATGGGGTAGTCTCTGGATAGTCCATCCTTTCATATTAGCTCTAAATTTTGTCTCTGTACCTATATCCTTTCATGGGTATTTTGTTCCTCATTCTAAGGAGGAATGAAGTATCCACACGATGGTCTTCCTTCTTGGTTTTCTTGTGTTTTGCAAAACGTATCTTGGGTATTCTAAGGTTCTGGGCTAATATCCGCTTATCAGTGAGTGCATATCTAGTGACTTCTTTTGTGATTGGGTTACCTCACTAAGTATCATATCCTCCAGATACATCCATTTGCCCAAGAATTTCATAAATTCATTGTTTTGAATGGCTGAATAGTACTCCATTGTGTAAATGTACCACAGTTTCTGTATCCATTCCTCTATTGAGGGACATCTGGGTTCTTTTCAGCTTCTGGCTATTATAAATAAGGCTGCTATGAACATAGTGGAGCATGTGTCCTTATTACCAGTTGGAAGATCTTCTGGGTATATGCCCAGAAGAGGTATTGCTGGGTCCTCCGGTAGTACTATGTCCAATTTTCTGAGGAACCGCCAGACTGATTTCCAGAGTGGTTGTACAAGCCCAGATTCTAATGCACATGCCAGCAAGATTCTTCTGAAGGGACCCTGACATAGCAGCCTCTTGTGAGGCTATGCCAGTGCCTGGCAAACACAGAAGTGGATGCTCACAGTCAGCTATTGGATGGAACACAGGGCCCACAATGGAGGAGCTAGAGACCCAAGGAGCTCAAGGGGTCTGCAACCCTGTAGGTGCAACAACAATATGAACTAACCAGTACCCCCAGAGTTCATGTCTCTAGCTGCATATGTAGCAGAAGATGGCCTAATCAGCCATTATTGGGAAGAGAAACCCCTTGGTCTTGCAAACTTTATATGACCCAGCACAGGGGAAGGCCAGGGCCAAGCAGTGGGAGTGGGTGGGNAGGGGAGCAGGGGTGGGGGGAGGGTATAGGGAACTTTCAGGATAGCATTTGAAATGTAAATAAAAAAAATATATAATAAAAAAAGAAAAAATGTAGAAACCATACCTGAGGGGAGTAGATGGGAAAAAAAATCCAACTGAGGGCTGAAATTAATGAAATGGAAACAAAGAGAATAATACAAAGAATCAATGAAACAAAGGGTTAGGGTTTTATATTTATTTATTTTTTTATTTTTTGAGAATGTCAATAGGGTAGACAAACCCTTATCCAAATTAACTAAAGGGCAAAGAGGGAATTTCCAAATTAACAAGATCAGAAGTGAAAAGAGAGACATATCAAGAGACACCAAGGAAAGCCAAAGAATCATTAGGCCTTACTTCAAAAACCTGTACTGCACAAAATTGAAAAATCTAAAAGAAATGGATAGTTTTCTCAATTGATACTACCTATCAAAATTAAATCAAAATCAGAAAAACAATTAAAATAGACTTATAGCCCCTAGTGAAATAGAAGCACTCATTAATAGTCTTCCAACCACAAAAAGAAAAAAATAAACCCAATAAATCCAAAACAACAACAAAAACCATGCAGTCATATGGTCTTAATACAGAAGTCTACCAGACTTTCAAAGAAGAGTTAACACCAATACTCTTCAATTTATTCCACAAACTAGTGAATAAACTTTTGTTCACTAGATGAACAAAAGGCTTTTGACAAAATCCAACACTTTTTCATAATAAAAGTGCTGGAGTGATTAGGGCTACAAGGAACATACCTCAATATAATAACAGCAGTTTACAGCTAGCCTATAGTGAATGTCACACTAAATGGAGAAAAATTCAAAACAATTCCACTAAAATCAGGAACAAGGCAAGGTTGTATACTTTCTTCATATCTATTCAATATAGCAATCGAAGTCTTAGCTAGAACAATAAGACAATTAAAGAGATCAAAGGTATACAAATTGGGAAGAAGTCAAAATATTTCTATTTGCAGATGATATATAAGTGACCCTAGAAATTCTACCATAGAATTCCTGCAACTGATAAACAATTTTAACAAAGTAGCTGGATACAAAATTAACTCATACAAACATCAGTAACCCCCTATATACAAATGACAAACAGCGAAATCCAAGAAGTAGTACCCATCACAATAGCCTCAAGTAATATAAATAATCTTGCGGTAAAACTAACCAAACAAGTGGAAGACTTGTATGACAGAACTTCAAGTCTTTGAAGAAGGAAATTGAATAAGACACCAGACAATGGATGTCTTCATGCTCATGAATCAGTAGAACTGACATAGTAAAAATGGCCATCCTACCAAAGGCAATCTACAGGTTCGATGCAATCCCTATTAAGATTCCAGCACAGTTCTTCAAAGAGCTTGAAAGGACAATTTTCTACTTCATATTGAAACACACACACACACACACACACACACACACACACATACACACACACACACACACACACACAAATCAGTGCTAACTAAATCAATCCTACACAATTAAAGAACTGTTGGAGGTCTCAAGTTATACTACAAAGCTATAGCAAGAAAAGTAGTGTAACATTGGCATAAAAGCAGGCATGATGATTAATAGAATAGAACTGAACACCCAGAAATAAGTCCACATACCTATAGACATGTGGTTTTTGAGAGAGAAGCTAGAAATACATACTAGAAAATATAATCTTCAAAAAATGGTGCTGATCAAATTGGATGGCTGCATGCTAAAGAATTCTATGAGGAATTTCTTTTCTGATCTTGTTGCCTACTTGGTATTCTGTATATTCTTGTATATTTTTAACCCAGAGAGGTTAGGCATAGAGGAAGGGACTAGGAGGACACATGGATTTTTCTAGGATGGGGAAATAGAATTGGTAGAGGAGGGGAAGGCATGAGAATGGGAGGTTCTGGTGGGAAGGAAGAGAGGAAATGGAATTTAGAGAGGGAATGACAGGAGGGACAGCTAGCATTGAAACTCATTTGAAGGATATGGAAACCTAATGTGGTGGAAACTTGCTAATATAATGAAAGTGGTCCTAGTGAAGTCTCTAAATAATGAGGGAGATGGAACCCCAGCGGGCCATCTCCCGTCCCCAAAGGAACCTTTCAGTCTGGGAATGAGCTTTATCCAATTGGGTTATTGGCTGAAAGGGTCCCTATGAAATCCTCAAATAATTCAGGCTGTTGCCAAGAAAACAGGTTGCTCTCAACAAACCGACAGCAAGACTTCATTGCTGAAGTCGACACCCATACAATGCATTGAATGTGGAGGGTAGCTCTAGTGCCTACATAGAACCCTTGCCCCCCTGTTCTAATGTCTATGACATGCAGAGACTCTGCAGGTTGTTAAAAGAGAAAAGTAAAGCAATCCAACCATAAACCCTTGATCTACAGTCTGTCCTGTTTGCAAAATATGCTAGGGCAATGGTGGCACAAACCAGGTAGGAGTAACCAACTGATCGTGGATTTGACTTAAGGCCTACACCATGAGATGAAACCCATACCTGACTCTGCTTAGGTGACCAAGACCCAGAATTTGGATTGCCCAGAGACGAAAGACAAAACCAAATACTACTTGTCTAAAAAAAAAAAAAAAAGTGACAATAAAATGACTCAATGATATTCTGCTAGACTCATATGTCAGGGCCTTATTCAGACATCCTTAGAGAGGCTTCATCCTGCAGCAGATGTGAACAAACGCAGTGACCCACAGCCCTTTCAGAGCTGTGTTTGTTTGGGGGGGAGGGGGAGGGGGAGGGGAAGAGGGAGAGGGGGAGGGAGAGGGAGAGGGTGAGGGAGAGGGGGAGGGGGAGGGGGAGGGAGAGGGGGAGGGGGAGGGGGAGGGAGAGGGAGAGGGTTGATTCACTTCAGAAGCCACAGCTGTAAAGGAGATGTCGCCATCAAATTCTTCCTTCAGATCTAGGCAAACCTGCAAACGAGGGCTCTCTTTTTTTCTGTTGGCTTGTACAACTTTGATATGAAGATTTTCATTTCTCTGCATCTGGACCCTGCCCTTACTCTGCAGTTGGATTCAGTTGGACAGCAGCTTCTCCCTTGCAGCTCAGTTGGGGTTCATTATTAATTACATCCCTACAGGCTTTTCAGCTTTGGCTTTCTAGGCCTCTTTGAAACTTTCAAAAAAAGTTCTGTAAGCCCCTGAACACACTCCATAATCTATTTATTATACATATAGATTTACTATGTGATGCTTAATGTGTGATCTGAAAATTAATAATCAAGACTGGAATAAAAGAACCCCATCTAGAACTGCCAAGGGAAGCAGATCCCCTGGGAATGGGCTGCCACCGAAATTGCTACAACTTGCGAATATTGTCACTCAATAAATATTTCACAGACCTAGAAATTTGTCCAGAGCAGCAGGACTCACAGGTGGCTTATTTATGATGGAGATACTTTCTTCTTCCCTGTCTTCTCAGATACTCAGCACTTGAAATTCAAGCAGCCAGGTTTCAAAATGACCTGAGAAGGAAGTCAGTGAAAAAGCTGTTAGTGGAGTGGGACAAGCAGGCATTGACTCCAAAGAACTATGACGTAAGAGACTGGGCAGCGCCCATGGGAGGAGTTAGGGTAGCTAGGTCACTTGCTTTTGGGAGCCCATCTGACACACCAGAGCGGCTTGTGGCTGGGCACCGCAGGGATGTACTTCAGCTGGGCAGCAGGAAGCCTGGAGCCTCAGCGCCTGAAGGCGGGAACAGGCGGCGTAGAACTCTTACAGGCGGCCAGCGGGGAACGCCACTCGCTCCTACTGTTCAGCAACCACAGGGTGTATTCCTGTGGGGACAACAGCTGGGGACAGCTGGGCCAGAGGAGGGAGCAGCGCACCGAAAGGCCAGGTGACTATCAAGCTCCTGAGCAGGTGCTCAGGATAGGATGTGGGGGCCTCGGGTCCAGGGGACCAGGGATAGGGGACCAGGGATGCCTGGTGCCTGGACCAGGGATATCTAGAAGCCGGAATCCCGTTTTAAGCAGCTTGCATCAACTGATCAACTGTTTCCATTCCTAGAGCGCTAGAGTTTGTATTTGTTTCGGTTTCCAATTCCTCTGCTTTGAGAAACTGAAAGCAAAAAAGCAAGCTTTCCTCTGGATAGAAAAAAAGTCCCTCCTCCTTACCAAGCTAAGCCTGAGAGAACTTTCTGGGGGAAGTCTGTCTTACAAAGCTTAGCAATCTTTCTCCTAAGGTGTTTTTTGTTTGTTTGTTTGTTTGTTTTTTAAGTATAATAACATTTTTCCGGCATTAAGGCTGATGTAGGGACATACTAAAGAAGTCACCTGTAGGGTCTGAAGAGATGGCTCAGTGGCTAAGAGTTTAGTTCCTGGCACTTATGCGGCAGTTTTCAAGCACCTATAATTACAGTTCCAGAGGATCCGATGCCTCTATGGGTACCAGCACACACATATATGCACACACACACACACACACACACACACAAATAAAAATAATGAAATATTTAAATTTTAAAAAGGCACCTGTAATACCATAAGCAGCTCTAAGACCGTTGCAACTCCTCCTTGTTTTATCTTCTGCTTATTTATTTAATCCTTATAGAAATCTTGTCATTATAAATTATTATAATTGTATCTAAACAACAATTTGTGTTTTTACAGAAACATTATTAACCCACTAGGGGATTTTATATATAGTATCGATTCACTTCTAAGTATGGATCTAACTAAAGTTCTAGTTTGTTTTTCTTGTTTATTTATTTATTTATGCCACTTTATATGCTAAGCAAGCACTCTACCACTGGACTATTTTACATTCCCGTTGACTATATTTGATTGTGTGTGTAGAATAATTTTAAGAACTGTGTAGAAAATGCAAAATATTCCTCTGTCTTTTTTTATTCAGTTTCTGGAAGCTACAAATTTAACTTGAAAAAAAAATGAATAGGCAAAAGCCAGCATGGGATTTTATTAGTCTTTTACCTAGAGAGTAATTTGTGTGTATATAGGAATTCACAGAAAGTAAATGAAAAGAAGTGCTTAGATCCAGAAACTTGTAACAAAAGAAAAGAGGTTGGATAATAAATCGTGGGGAACCATCTAAGAAATAATGATAAAGCCTTGCCAGACATTGAGTGGGTACCTTTCAGTTTCGTTTCCCTGGGCTGTGAATATCATTTTGAGCTGGGTTTCAGTCTGCTCATATAGGAACTCAAGGTGCTCCCACCTTGTCTGCCATGTTGCGTCCAGGTAGTCCATATAACACTGCTGTCTTTCCACACATGTATAAACATATTGGGTTTGCTTCTTCATGATGTTTAGTAAGAACTTTAGACTTGATTTAACCAACACTGAGGAACACAAAGAATCTGGGTAACTCCCCCTCCTCCCTCTTCAGAGGCAATTCCTGTCTTTAACTCTAGATGTTTACAATCTTATGGGATGTTTTTCCTTCTCTCTCTCTCTCTCTCTCTCTCTCTCTCTCTCTCTCTCTCTCTCTCTCTCTCTCTTTCTTTCTTTCCTAATTTGTTTCCATTTCCGAAGAACCAATTCAGGCACTGAATAATCTGCGTGTTGACCTGGTGAGCTGTGGGAAGGAACACTCTGTGGCTGTCTGT
>NC_034591.1:76125687-76135506 GCF_900095145.1 Mus pahari
TCTTTAACTCTAGATGTTTACAATCTTATGGGATGCTCTCTCTCTCCCCCCTCCCTCCCTCCCTCCCTCCCTCTCTCTCTTTCTTTCTTTCCTTTTTTTTATTTTTTTTTCAAAATTTGTTTCCATTTCCGAAGAACCAATTCAGGCACTGAATAATCTGCGTGTTGACCTGGTGAGCTGTGGGAAGGAACACTCTGTGGCTGTCTGTCACAAAGGAAAGGTCTTCACTTGGGGAGCCGGTTCTGAAGGGCAGCTGGGGATTGGAGAGTTTAAGGAAATAAGTTTTATGCCTACGTAAGTATTTCAATTCACTATTTTCCAGTATTTTTAAGTGCTAGGTACTCAAATGCCAGGGCACAAAGATTACTAGTGTCAAGGGTTAAAATGTGGTGAGAAAAGTGGTCAGGAAATCATGTATAGAATCAAGTGATTAAATAGAGGGCTACGGAAGAAAGAGTAAGGATGAAATGATATGCAATTCTTAAGTCCTGTTATTACTTGTTGTAATATAAGTATGGGAGCCCCTTTGAACTTCTACAGTAAATAAATAAATAAATAAATAAATAAATATTTAAAGTACAAACCAATAAGATACCAAGGATTCAGAAAGAAATCTTACTTGATCATCTTGTATCTGACTAAAGAAGAGCCTCACACATTAACTTTTTATATATTTCCCAAATACTCAAGCTCCTATGTGGGAGAATATCCATTACCATCATGATGGAAAAGGTTAATGGCACATGCCATACTTTCCCACTGAAGTTCTAAAATACATAGACCTTTGCTGAGACACAGGCAGGAGAATCAGAAGTTCAAGGTCATCCTTAGTTGCATAGAGAGTCAGAGACCAGCCACACCTATGCGAGACCCTTTCTTACCCTTCTCCCTTTAAAAACTCTAAGTCCCACAAACAGACACAAACAAACAAAAAACCCAACCCACACCAAAGAAAGACAACAGATGCTAGGTGATTTTGGCTGTGTGCTGTGTGTGGAAGTGACAATATTGGATTAAGGAGTGCACAGCAGGGACTCACGGTCCTTGTTGGGTAGTTAGATTCCTTGTCATTTAGTGATGCAATGGTTAGATGAATGACATTTCTGCTATCTCTGAACAGTACAGCCAGTGAAATTACAGCCATGGGAGTGGCATTATCAGGGTCAGTGTGGGAAAGAAGACTCTCTGGTTTTTTGCAAAGATATGGGAGGTGCAGAATAAGTAGGAAAACCCAATGTTACTGTCTTCACAGAGGAACAGAGGTGGTCTGCAGTTCTTGGAAGCTGGGAGTGAAACCCTTCCACTAACTAGCAAAAATCATAAAAAGCAGGAAGGAAAAAAAACAGATTGACGCTTTGGGATAGTGGTATTCCAGTAGCACAGAATAAAATTGTTCTCTGAGATCTGATGTCTCATCTAAAATACTTTTTAATGTCTGTAATTTCTTTGATAACTCATCCTAAAGAAGGTTCAATAGATTTTTGTGACTTTTTTTATTATAGGAAAATAAACGCTCTGAATGGCATAAGAATAATCCAAGTTTCCTGTGGACACTACCACTCTTTAGCATTATCAGAAGGTAAAGAATACTTTGGGTACCTCTGTCATTAGGAATTATTTTAAAATACCATTGTAAAGACTTTGATTAGGACTGCACTGAATCTGTTAATTACTTTTGGAAGGACAGTCATTTTCACAATGCTATGTTTGCCTGTTCATGAGCATGGGAGGGTTTTTCATTTTCTAATGTCTCCAAATATCTTCACTAGAGGTTTCAGGTTTTCATTGCAGAGGTCTTTCACCTCCTTGCTTAGCTTGGTTCCTAGTTATTTTCTTTGAGGCTATTGTCTATCTATTTTCTGATAGAGTATTTGGAGTCAGTTATGCCTAATATCATGTCATCCGAAAAATAAGAACAATTTTACTTTTTCATTTTTATTTTTGACTCTTTTTTTTGAATTGTTTATTTAGTTTATGTAGATGAGTACACTGTAGTTATCTTCAGACACACCAGAAGAGGGTATTGGATCTCATTACAGATGGTTGTGAGCCATCATGTGGTTACTGGGATTTGAACTCAGGACCTTGGGAAGAGCAGTCAGTGCTCTTAACTGCTGAGCCATCTCTCCAGTCCCCTTATTTTTGACTCTTAAATTTCCTCTGTTGCATTCTGCTCCAAATAGTGCTTAGAGCACTATATTGAAAAAGAGAGGACAGTAGATGGGAGTGATTAAGTTTTTCTCCATTTAGGATAATGTTTCTCATATATTAATTTTTTGGAAATTAATTTTATGAATTATTAATTTGAGTAATGTTCCCTCTAGTCCTACTCTCTCTAGGACTTTTATTCTGAAAGTACATTGGATTTTCTCAAAGACATTTGCATTTATTGAGATATCTTATCTTTAAGTCTATATTAAATGGAGACTTTTTATTATTGTTTCAATCACACTTGTTGTGAGTCTGTTTAGGGTGTTAATTTCTTTGGTGGTTGGATAAATCTAAAAATTTGTACAGTTCTTTTAGATTTTCCAACTTAATAGACTATAAGTTTTCTTCAAAAAAATAATTCCCTTATAATATCCTCAATTTCTTTGGCATGTATTATACTATTTCAATATTAATTTCTGATTCTGTTAATTCGGACAGGTCTTCCTTTCTTTTGATTAGTTGGGCTAAGGGCCTGTCAGTTTTATTTATCTCACAAAGAACCAGCACTTAGATTGGTTAATAGTATGGTTCCTTTTGCTCAGGATTTCTGTGGCTATCCAAGGTTTTCGGTAGTTTCCCAATGAATTTTAGAATGTTCTGTTTTTTTCTGTTTTGGTGAAGAATGCTGTGGAGATTTTGTTTGGAATTTTGTTGAATCTGTAAGTGGCTCTGATAAAACATTTCTTTTCACAATATTAATTCTATCCATCCACGTCCCCATGAAAAGGCTATCTATTGTCTTGTGTCTTCCTCAGTCCTTTTCTTCAGGGATAAAATTTTCATTGTAGATGTCTATCACTGCCTTGCTTAGGTCTACCCCTAGATCTTTTATTTGCATTGAGACCGTTGTGAGTGGGACTGTGCCAAAGATCTCTTCTTCAGCAAATTCATTGTTGCTATGTAGGAAGGCTGCTGGGTTTTCTGAGTTGATCTTGTATCCCACCGCTTTGCTGAAATTGTTGATCATTTCCCAAAGCCTTTTGGTACAAATTTTGTGATCTTGTATGTATAATATCCTATCATCTGCAAATAAAATAATTTAACTTCTTTTCCTAATTGCATACCTTTCATTTTTCTTCTTGTCTTATTGCTCTTGCTAGTATTAGAGTACTAAGACCTATATTGAAAAATAACAGGGATTGTGGGCAGCCCTGTCTCTTTCCTGATTTTAGTATGATTGCTTCAAGCTTTTCTCCATTTAGGAAAATGTTAGCCATGGATTTATCATATTCAGTCTTTATTTTTAATTTTTTTTTCATTTTATTTTTTTCAAGACAGGGTTTCTCCATGTAGCCCTGGCTGTCCTGGAACTCACTCTGTAGACCAGGCTGGCCTCGAACTCAGAGATCCGCCTGCCTCTGCCTCCCAAGTGCTGGGATTAAAGGCGTGCACTACCACTGCCCAGCCATATTCAGTCTTTATTATGTTGAAGTATGTTCCCTCCAGTCCTCCTATCTCTAGAACTTATAATGAGGGAGCATATTGGATTTTGTCAAAGATATTTTTCTGTATCTATTGAGATGATGATGTGATTTTTTTCCCTTAAGCCTACTTATATTATTTATCAAACTACATATTTTGATCCATTCTTGTATCTTTAGAATAAAGTCTGCTTTGATGATCTTTTGACTGCATAGTTTGAAAGCATTCTATTGAGTACTTTTGTATTTATGTTCATAAGGGATATTGGCCTGTAGTTTAGGTTTATTTGCTATGTTCTTTTCATTGGTATAGACTGGCATTCGCTTCATAAAGAAGTTTGGAAGTGTTCTGTTTCTTTCTTTCTGAATGATTTAAGAAGTATTTATTGATTGAACATCTTCTCTAAAAGTCTGGTAGAATTTTGCTGTGAATTCTTTTGGGCCTGGTATTGTTTTAGTTGGTAAGGTTTTTATTACAATTTCCATTTCCTTATCTCTTATGGGTTTCTTTAGGTTGTTAGTCACATATTGAATTAACTTTGGTGGTTTGGATGAATCATGAAATTTATCTACTTCTTTTAGGTTTTCATACACATACACACACACACACACACACACACATAAATGTAATATTTAATGACATTAACTTGATCTCTAAATTATAGCTCAGGGTTGCACAATGCACAGGAGTTAGGATAAGGTAAAATATGTCAGTGGCATGTTTTCCTTTTCCTGAGCATAGCTTCTTTCTTTCTTTTTTATTATTTCTTATTGGATATTTTCTCTATTTACATTTCAAATGTTATCCCCTTTTCCTGGTTTCCTCCCAAACTCCCTTTCCCATACTCCCTTCCCCTGCTTCTATGAGAGTGCTTTTCTACCCACCCACATACTCCTACCTCCCCACCCTTGAATTCCCCTACACTGAGGCATCCATCAAGCCTTCACAGGACCAAGGGCCTCTCCCCACATTGATGCCTGACATTGATCCTCTGCTACATATATGGCTGGAGCCATGGGTCCCTCCATGTGTACTTCTTGGTTGTTGGCTTAGTCCCTGGGAGCTCTGGAGGGTCTGGTTAGTTGATATTGCTGTTCTTCCTATGGGTTTGTAAACCCTTTCAGCTCCTTAAGTCCTTTCTCTAACTCCTCCATTGGGGACCCCATGATCAGTTCAATAATTGACTTCGAGCAGCTGCCTTTGTATTTGTCAGGCTCTGGCAGAGCCTCTCAGGAGACAACTATGTCAGGCTTCTTTCAGCAAGCACTTGTAGGCATCCACAATAGTGTCTGGGTTTGGTGACTGACTATAGAGTGGATCCCCAGGTTGGGCAGTCCCTGGATGGCCTTTCCTTCAGTCTCTGCTCTGCACATTGCCTCCCTATTTGCTCGCGTGAGTATTTTGTTCACCTTTCTAAAAAGGACCGAAACACCCACACTTTGGTCATCCTTCTTGAGCTGCATATGGTCTGTGAATTGTATCTTGGGTATTCTGAGCTTTTGGTCTAATATCCACTTATCAGTGAGTGCATACTGTGTGTGTTCTTTTGTGACTGAGTTACCTCACTCAGGATGATATCTTCCAGACCCATCCATTTGTCTAAGAATTTCATGAATTCATTGTTTTTAATAGCTGGGTAGTACTCCATTGTGTAAATGTACCACATTTTCTATATCCATTTCTCTTTTGAAGGACATCTGGATTCTTTCCAGCTTCTGACTATTATAAATACAGCTGCTATGAACATAGTAGAGCATGTGTCCTTGTTATTTGCTGGAGCATCTTTTGGGTTTGTGCCCAGGACTGGTATTGCTCGATCCTCAGGAAATACTATGTCTAGTTTTCTGAGGAGCCACCAGACTGATTTCCAGAGTGGTTGTGGTGTTCCTCTTTCTCCACATCCTTGCCAGCATCTGTGGTCACCTGAATTTTTGATCTTAGTCATTTTGACTGGTGTGAGGTGGAATCTCAGGGTTGTTTTGATTTGCATTTCCCTGATGACTAAGGATGTTGAACATTTCTTTAGGTACTCCTCAGCTATCTGATATTCCTCAGTTGAAAATTCTGTTTATCTCTGTACCCATTTTAAATTTTTTTTAAGTTTTCTAACTTAGTGGAGTACAAGTTTTTCAAGCATTCCCTTATAATATCCTGAATTTCTTTGGTATATGTTATAATGTTTCTATGTTCATTTTTTTATTCTGTTCATTTGGAATATGTCTTTTCTTTTTCTTTCTTTTTTTTGGGGGGGTGGGTCAATGCTGTATCTATCTTATTTATCTTCTTAAAGAACCAGCTTTAAGAACTCAGTATTGTTCTGTTTGTTTCCATTCATTAATTTCTGTACTGATTTTTTTCTTTATATCTTGCCATCTACTAGATTTGGGATTGGTTTGTTCTTGTTTTACCAAATCCTTCAGTTGTATCATGAAGTCATTTTTTTGTAATCTTTCTAGTTTTTAATGTAGGAGCTTAGAACTGTACATTTTCATCTAAGCCTCACATTTTAATGTGTACCAGAGGTTGTGTGTATCATGGTTTTATTTTAACTTATTTCCATAAATTTTAAAATTATTTTCTTGAGTTATTCTTTGACTATTCATCACCGACTAATGAGTTATTTAATCTCAGTGAGTTTGTATATTGATAGATTTGTTTGCTGACAATTTTTGTTTTATTTCATTATGATCAGGTAGGATTCTGAGTTATTTGGATTTTTCTGAATTTGTTCAGAATTTTTTTGTGTCCCAGAGTGTGGTGTATTTTAGAGGAACATCCATGGACTGCTCAGTGGAATGTATATTCTTTGGCATTTCAGTGGAAGTTCTGAAGATATCTGTTAGGTTCTCCAGATGGTCAATCTACTGAAGAAAGTAAGGTATCAACATTGTCTGATATTATTAAGTTGATATCAATCTGTCTTTAATTCCAGCTCTATAGTTGCTATGAAGTTGTGGACACTAGAGTTTAATTAAATCCTCTTTTTTTCCTTCTATATTCACTTAGCTATGCACATTCCTATCTTTAGTGTGAGGTGTTACTTTCTGTATTCTTTGAAGGTCTGATTTTGTGGACACAAACTCTTTTAACATGTCTGTATCATGAAAGGTTTTCTTTCTGATTCATATATGGCTGATATTTTCAATGGGTACAGACATATAGCTTTGCACTTAGGGTATCTTAGGGGTTAGATGCATTGCTCCAAGATCTTCTGGCTTTCAAAGTTTCTATTGAAAAACCAATTGTTATTATGATGGGTTGTCCGTCTGTTTTGTTTTTTTTTTTTCTTCTCTAAACTTGTAACACACCTTCCTTCTTTACATTTTAATGCTTTAACTATTGCATGCCATGGCTAATTTTCTTTTCTGATCGTGTCTACTTGGTATTCTGTGTGTTTCTTCTATCTTTCTGGATATATCCTTTCTTAGTTTGAGGTTGATCATACTGAACTTCTGCCTATGACACTCATCTGGGACTTGTTCCCTTTATCTATTCCTTTGTTCTAAGATTTGATCTTTCATGCTTTTTCACAATTCGTGCATGCCCTGCCCTAGACAGGCCCATTCTTTTCCTGTTTTTAAAAATACATTTTACATTCTTTGCTTGTATTGTATAATTCTATTTTTATTCTTGGTATTCCATCTTTTACTTAATCAATTTATTTGAAAGCCTTCTGAGGATTCCAAATGGGATATTAATATTTTTTTATAATTCCATTTTCATTTCAGCTTGAGTTCTCTTCAATATTTTTATCTTTTTATTAAACTTGGAGTTCAAATTTTGTATTTTCTTTGTCATTTCACTCATGTTTGCTTTTTATTGATCATCAATAAGATATTTATTCCCCAAGTTCACTAAATAGTATCCGTTTTTTAAAAAAAACTTCTTGCATTTTTTGGTGACATTTTTGGTTGTTCATTTTAAGGTCTGTGCCTCAGTGTTCATCTAGGTAATTCTCACTGAAGAATGTTTCTATAGCACTGGTTGTTTGGGGGTGTACGTACTGTCTTGATCTTTCATATTGATTTTACAAGATGATAGGGGAATTTGGATTTTTCTGTTGGCTATTTCTGGTGTGGATGTGGCAGAATATGAGGCTGGGCTCTAGTACAGGATGTGCCTGCTGAGCTTGGCCTGGAGAATGGATCTAT
Source organism: Mus pahari (assembly GCF_900095145.1). Lineage (NCBI taxonomy): Eukaryota > Metazoa > Chordata > Mammalia > Rodentia > Muridae > Mus > Mus pahari. The sequence goes on from NC_034591.1 coordinate 76,133,472, forward strand.
CCCAATCTTCATAGGGTGATCAGAGACAGGAAGGGCCATGCAGGTGGGTTACCTGTGTGTTCCCGTCACATAGTCCAGCTAGAAGGTCCTTGTTAGAAAGGAGCCTGTTAAATACAGAAGTGAATGCTCACAGTCATCTATAGGATGGAACAAAGGGCCCCCAATGGAGAAACTAGAGAAATTACCCAAGGAGCTGAAGTGGTCTTCAACCCTATAGGTGGAACAACAATATGAACTAATCAGTATCCCCAGAGCTCGTGTCTCTAGCTGCATATGTAGTAGGAGATGACCTAGTCAGCCATCATTGGGAAGAGAGGCCCCTTGGTCATGCAACTTTATATGCCCCATACAGGGGAATGCTNGGGCCAAGAAGTGGGAGTGAGTGGGTAGGGGAGCAGGATGGGGGGGTGTAGGGGACTTTGGGATAGCATTTGAAATGTAAATGAAGAAAAATAATTAAAAAAAAGAAAGGAGCCTGTTATCTGGTGAGTTCCAAAGAGAAGAAGAGGGACTGAGGGATGTAGCTGCAGGGTGACCTGAGTTGGGGACTGGACTTTTTTTTTTTTTTTTTTAAGATTATTTTGGCTACCCTTGACAAAAAAGACTGTTGAAAAAAGCAAAGGAGACATGTGGAACACCAGTATGGGACTACTATAAAGTTGTAACAATTAAAAAATAAGAAAAATTTGAACTCTACATAGTTTTGGCAGTGGTGGGATGAGGATTTAGGATTTTCTAGCTTGAAGCATATAGAAAACACAAGTAAAGGACAGCCTCAAGTATCTGGTGGCAGAAAAGCTCTAAGAACACAGTTGCCTTTGCAAGGGCGAAGAATGGACATTGTTTTAAAGGGGATCTTGAATATGCCTTGCCTTTTGTCCAAAAATTTTAGTCCTATTTTCTCTTTTGTTTTGGTTTTATTTTTTAAAGGCTTATAAAATTAAGTCTAGTACAAAAAATAGGCAAATCATGCATTTGCAACTTTAGGATATTATAATAGTAACTTAAGCTAAACACAAAAAGACAAATACTACCTAATTCACCTACACATAAAATCAAAGAACAGTGGACTCATAGAAACAGAATAGAGTGGCTATTGCCAGGAACATGCAGGTAGGGGGAAGGAGGAAGTGTTCAAAGGCTACTCGAGTATAGGATGAATGGGGTCTGGAAGCCATTGTCCCATGATGTGAATATTCTCAATAATAATAGATTGCATACTTGATATTTACTAAGAGAGAAGGGTTTTGCTTTGTTTCACTCTCTTGTTTGCTTATTTTCTTGGACCTGGCCATTGAGCCCAAGACCTTAGTTAGTCTGAGCACACTCCAGAGCTACAGCCCCAGCCCTACAAGTAGAATTTGACAAAAATAAAGCAAAACCACCTGTGTGAGGCAATTTATTTAGCTAATTTTGACATTTATTTTACAGTCTAAATGTATACTAGAATCCTACTTCAATATTTCAAATATGTATAAGTTTCCTTTGTCAATGATACCTCTGTGAAACCAGTGTGTGTGTGTGTGTGTGTAACTGAGATGATAGATTTTACTGTGTTGGGGATCCAGTAGGTGTACAGTTCTTAAATGTTCTTCATGTATGTAGATGGCCACGTGTTTTCATGGGGAAGGAACAGTGAAGGACAACTGGGCCTGGGGAAGAAATTCTGTTCCCAAGCTATCCCACAGAAGGTGAAGTCTCTGGAGGGGATCCCACTGGCTCAGGTTGCTGCAGGTGGCACACACAGTTTTGCTCTGTCTCTCACGGGGACATCATTTGGTTGGGGGAGCAACAGATCTGGACAGCTGGCTCTCAGTGGGAACAAAATTAAAGGTAAGAAAAATAGTTTTGTCCTTCTAACAAGTTGTTATTCCATTGTAGCTGGAAGAGCAGCCTGCCACAGTGTACATAACTGTAGTTCCCAAACTCATTCTGGCATGACCTGGAAAGCTGTATCAGCTTCCTCTCGCTTCTGGAATAATATTACAAATTAACAACTTAAACAATGGTTTTTTTTGTTTTTTGTTTTTTTTTT
>NC_034591.1:76135781-76140373 GCF_900095145.1 Mus pahari
TTGCAGTGCTCCTGTTGTATCTCATTGGTTTCATAGAGCTCTGTGGACCTCAGTGCATCGCAGGGTTCTGTAAATATTCACCCCGGTTATCATTTGCTTTAATACCTCCTGGTCTCTCTTTATAGACAGAAGTTAAAGAGCTTTGCTCATTTACATTTATCAATATTTTCCTTTATGTGTTTACCCCCTCTGAGTTCTCTGTGGGAAAAGAAACCTCTTTTGTTTCAGAATGAACTCTTTTCCCGTAAGTTTTATTTTTTAATGTAGACTCAGAGGAGTCTGTTCCTCTGTCTCAGCAGCGTTGCCTTGTTTCCTGAAGGTTCTGAACTTGAATTCCCATTTTCTTGTCTTGTCTAGATTCTATATAGAACTCTGGCATTAATAGGCTATTTCCTGTTTCTCCAAAGCCTGCGGTGTCAGATTAAGTCTTTTAAAAATCATGTTCTGATCACACTGGCTCTCTTGCCTCTATTTCCCTTAGTTAAAGGAATAACACTGGGCCCACCTGGACCATTTAGAGTAACCTATTTGAAAGTCAGCATTTAGTTAGTCTTTGTAGCCTAAGCTGCTCACAAATATACAAACGTGTCTCTCAATCTTTTTCCTATATTCTAAAAAGTCATCTTTCTTTCAACAGAACAAATCTACACGCCTCATTCAATTGGTGCCCTGAAGAATCTGAGTGTGGTTTATATTAGCTGTGGTTATGAGCACACTGCAGTGCTTACTAAGGTAATTCCAAATGTGCTTCTCCTTTTCAGATATCAGAGAATTATTAAAAGCATACGTGTGTTATTTATTATTGAAAGCAAGCAAGTGATCTTACTCTGTCTAGGTTACTGTAACAAAACCCCACCAACCGAGCAGCTAAGAGACACCAGAGGCATGGCTTCTCATAGCTCTAGAGGCTGGGGCATCCGAGAGGTGCCAGCCGGTTTACAAGTAATGATGGGTAACCTCTGGTTCCCAGATGACGTTTTGCTCTGTTCTCCCGCAGTAGAAGGGGTCGAGGTGCTCTGGTGAGCTTTCTTTTATAAAGAAAACAACTCCATTTATGAAGGCTTTGTCCTGTGACTCGATCATCTAACGAAGGCCTGATTCCATTTCCCAATAGTGTATATTAGAAATTGGGTCTCATTTTAAAGATTTATTTTGTGGATAGAAGTGTGTTGCATGTTTTGTTCCTTTCTTTTTTTATTAGATATTTTCTTTATTTACATTTCAAATGGTATCCCCTTTCCTAGTTTCCCCTCTGAAAATTCCCTATCCCCTCCCCCTCCTCTTGCTCCCCAACCCACCCACTCCCATTCCTGGCCCTGGCATTTCCCCTATACTGAGGCATAGAACCTTCACAGAACCAAAGGCCTCTCCTTCCATTGATGACCGACTAGGCCATCCTCTGCTACATATGCAGCTAGAATCATGAGTCCCACCATGTGTTTTCTTTGATTGGTAGTTTAGTCCCAGGGAGCACTGGGGGTACTGGTTAGTTCATATTGTTTTTTCTCCTATGGAGTTCCAAACCCCTTCAGCTCCTTGGGTACTTTCTCTAGCTCCTTCATTGGGGACCCTGTGCTCAGTCCAATGGATGGCTATGAGCATCCACCAATGTATTTGTCAAGTACTGGCAGAGCCTCTCAGGAGACAGCTATATCAGGCTCCTGTCAGCAAGCACTTGTTGGCATCCACAATAGTGTCTGGGTTTGGTGGGTTGTTTATGCGATGGATCCCCAGGTAGGGCAGTCTAGAAAGAGTACACAAGCCAAAAAGAAAATAGAAAAAGGACAACCAGTTTTAACTTTTTCTCCTTAAAAAAATAATTGTAGGGCTGGAGGGATAGCTTAGTGGTTAAGAGCACTGACTGTTGCTCTTCCAGAGGTCCTGAGTTCAATTCCCAGCAGCCATATGATCAGCTCACAGCCGTCTCTAATGGGATCCGATGCCCTCTTCTGGTGTGTCTGAAGAGAGCTGCAGTGTACTCATATACATTAAACAAATAAGTCATATCTATATAGATATACAGATATACAAAGAAGTGTGTTGCATGCATGTGTGTCTAAGCACCATGGAGACCAGAAGAGGGGCCGGATCCTCTGGAACTGCATTACAGGACTGTTAGGCTCCTTATGGGAGTTAGGAACAGACCTTAGACCATCTATAGGAGCAACAAGTGTTCTTAACTGCTGAGCCATCTCTCCAGACCCCAGAGGTTAGGATTTTCATAAACAAATTTTAAAAGAACATAAATGCTCAGATATGACACAAAATGAATATCAATATCTAAACCTACTTATATCTAAAGTGGAAAACTGAACTAAATATAAACCAGTAGATGTTTCAAGTAGGAGCTAATCTTTTAGGCAGTTATTCATTGGCAATGTAGATCAACAGAAAAATTTGTTTTATCATTTTTAGTAACCCACTCCACAGACCAGAACATACTTTGTTCCATTCCTTGATTGGTATAATGACAGCCAATTTTGTTAGTTTTTTTTTTTTTCTTCTGCCACTTATCCTGGCTGTCCAATGTATTTGAATGGGATGGATTCATCCCATCATCATAAGATACAGACTTGAAAAACAGTTTCTATAATTCAGATGTTTGTTTAAAAACAGAAATCTGTAGGACCAGGTAGTATATCAAGGGTAAAATGTTTGCCTGGGTGTTAGAGTTGATTCTCAGCACTAGAAAAATATTATGCATCAAATAATTTTTAAAATTTATTTTTATTAACTATAATTATTTTATTATTATTATTATTATTATTATTATTATTATTATTATGGTTTTTTCGAGACAGGGTTTCTCTGTATAGTCCTGGCTGTCCTGGAACTCACTTTGTAGACCAGGCTGGCCTCGAACTCAGAAATCTGCCTGCCTCTGCATCCCCAGTGCTGGGATTAAAGGCATGCGCCACCACGCCCGGCTATAATTATTTTCAATAAATGAAATGCAATACTTTAGGAGTGCTAGATAAGTGATCAACCACTGACCTGCATTATTTTATTGTCCACCAAATTATTTTAATTTTTAATTTCATTATTTTTATTAGTTGTTCTGAAACCATGACTTAAATTAGGAAACCTCAATTGTCTGAATTATATTAATCAATTGTTTGAATTATATTAATCTTAGTTGTCAAGAGAAAGGTAGACCTGTGTGTGTGTCTTTGTCTCTTTCTGTCTGTGCCTGTATGCATGTGCTTGTGGAGACCAGAGGATCACATTTTGGTGTTTTGGTATTGGACCTCAGGAGCTATCCAACTTGTTTTTTGAGGCAGGGTCTCTTTCATTTGCCTGGGGATCATTGTTAACTCAACAGACCAGGGAGCCCAAGGGGTCCTTTATTTCCATATTGCTAACACGGGTATTACAAGTGTGCATTGCAATGCCTTGCTTTTTTTTTCAATTTTTATTAGGTATTTATTTCATTTACATTTTAAATGCTATCCCCAAAGTCCCCTATACCCTCCCCCCTACGCTCCCCTACCCACCCACTCCCACTTCTTGGCCCTGGTGTTCCCCTGTACTGGGGCATATAAAATTTGCAAGACCAAGGGGCCTCTCTTCCCAATGATGGCTGACTAGACTATCTCCTGCTACATATGCAGCTAGTGACATGAGCTCTGGGGATGCTGGTTAGTTCATATTGTTGTTCCACCTATAGGGTTGCAGACCCCTTCAGCTTCTTGGGTACTTTCTCTAGCTCCTCCTCTATTGGGGGCCCTGTGTTCCATCCAATAGCTGACTGTGAGCATCCACTTCTGTGTTTGCCAGGCACTAATGCCTTGCTTTTTATGTGAAAGCCTTGCTTGCGATATGAATTCAGGGCACTGAATTCAACTCCCCATGCTTACTTGACCAATATTTTACCAACTAAGTTATTCCCCACAAGCTCTTAGATTTGTTTTAAAGAATCACATTAAAAAATTATATTTTAAAATCATTTTTGAAAAAGATTTAATTATTTTTGTTTTTATATGCATTGGTGTTTTGCCTGCTTGTATGTCTGTGTGAGGGTGTCAGATCCTCTGAAACTGGAGTTACACACAGTTATGAGCAGCCATGCAGGCGCTGGGAATGGAACCCCGGATCTTTGGAAGAGCAGCCAGTACTCTTAGCTTTTGAGCCACCTCTCCAGTCCATAAGAATCATCTTTAGAGGAAAGAGTATTTTCAGGAAATGCCCAAATAAATTAAGCAGCCAACCCAATACTTACATGTTCATGCTAGAGCTTACGCAGTTCAGTTGTCATTGATCCCATTAGCAAATACCCATTACGTATCTAGTTTTTAATGCCTGTGGGGGCACCTGCTTAGAGGTGAATGGGAAGGGGAATATAAAGAAGAACTCTATGAGGAGGGGACTGGGAGGGAAGGCAACATGTAAATAATTGAGGGATGAAAATAATTAATTAATTAATTAATTAATTAATAAAAAAGTAGCTAGTTCTTTTCTTAGCCTTATTGGAACACAGTTCACAAAATTATAGATATGCCTGGTGTATATATAGTATGTGTGTGGAAAAGGTATCTTTCTCTCCCTTAAATAATAGAGAGGGAGAGGGAGAGGGAGAGGGAGAGGGAGAGGGA
>NC_034591.1:76140878-76172210 GCF_900095145.1 Mus pahari
GTGTGTGTGTGTGTGTACATGAGTGCAAGAGGAATCAGTTTTCCCGGAGCTGGAGTTACAGGTGGTAGTAAGCTGCCTGATATGGATCATGGAATCAAACTCTGGTTCTCTGCAAAGCAGTATATGCTCTTAAATGCTGAGCCACCTTTACAGCCCCTCCCTTAGCAAATTTAAGCATGTAATACATTCTTAACATATTCAAAGTGCATAGTTTTAAAGGAAATTCCATAAATAAATTTGTAAATAGTTTCGGAATAATAATATAAATATTTTTGAATAAGTCATGAAATTTTATAAATATATAATAGATATAATTTTAATGTAAATTGTTTGGTATATAAATATATATAAATATTCAAAATGCCCTCATAATTAGGTTAACTAAAACTCCAAATATATGCTAATAGTCATCATGTTCTGCATGCATGAGGTTAATTAGTCTCATCAACTTATATTAAAAATAATATATAAATAAATAATATATACATAAATAAATGATTTGGAATAAATTTATGGAAATTTATCCCAGAAATCAAATCATAAAAGATACAAAAATTTCACATATCACTTTCATACCAATATCTTGTGATAGTTAACCTTTTAAAACATGAAATTAATCTGTTTCCTTATTTTTAAACAGGAGGGGCAAGTGTTTACCTTTGGAGGCAATAGCTCTGGACAGCTGCAGCCCAGCCCCAGGAGTGGGAGAAGAGGCCCACAACTTATAGAAGGAATTGGTGGCCATGTGTCACAAATAGAGTGTGCAAGGTAACAGGCCTTTTTAAAAAGTTTGAATAGACAGTTTTGTGCTTATTACTTAGAAACCCCAAAACACATGACTCTGCTTTTTTTTTTTATCTTACTTATTTTTTTTTAATTATTATTTTCTTCATTTACATTTCAAATGCTATCCCGGAAGTTCCCTATACCCCCCCACCCCTGCTCCCCTAACCACCCACTCTCACTACTTGGCCCTGGCCTTCCCTTGTGCTGGGTCATATAAAGTTTACAAGACTAAGGGGCCTCTCTTCCCAATGATGGCCGATTAGGCCATCTTCTGCTACATATGCAGCTAGAGACACAAGCTCAGGGGGTACTGGTTAGTTCATATTGTTGTTGCACCTACAGGGTTGCAGCCCCCTACAGCTCCTTGGGTACTTTCTCTAGCTCCTCCATTGGGGGCCCTGTGTTCCATCCAATAGCTGACTGTGAGCATCCACTTCGGTGTTTGCCAGGCACTGGCATAGCCTCATAAGAGGCTGCTATATCAGGGTCCCTTCAGCAGAATCTTGCTGGCATGTGCATTAGTATCTGGGTTTGGTGGCTGATGATGGGATGGATTCCTGGATGGGGTAGTCTCTGGATAGTCCATCCTTTCATCTTAGCTCTAAATTTTGTCTCTGTACCTATATCCTTTCATGGGAATTTTGTTCCTTATTCTAAAGAGGATTAAAGTATCCACACGATGGTCATCCTTCTTGGTTTTCTTCTGTTTTGCAAAATGTATCTTGGGTATTCTAAGTTTCTGGGCTAATATCTGCTTATCAGTGAGTGCATATCTAGTGACTTCTTTTGTGATTGGGTTACCTCACTAAGGATGATATCCTCCAAATACATCCATTTGCCCAAGAATTTCATAAATTCATTGTTGTTAATAGCTGAGTAGTACTCCATTGTGTAAATGTACCACAGTTTCTGTATCCATTCCTCTATTGAGGGACATCTGGGTTCTTTCCAGCTTCTGGCTATTATAAATAAGGCTGCTATGAACATAGTGGAGCATGTGTCCTTATTACCAGTTGGAAGATCTTCTGGGTATATGCCCAGAAGAGGTATTGCTGGGTCCTCCGGTAGTACTATGTCCAATTTTCTGAGGAACCGCCAGACTGATTTCTAGAGTGGTTGTACAAGCTTGCAATCCCACCTGCAATGGAGGAATGTTCATGACTCTGCTTTTAATAAAGATTTTTTTCTTTGAAAATTTATTTTTTAAGATACATTTTAATTTAAAATTTTCATTTCTATTAATAATTATGTAACAAATAATTATTAGAAACTTACTACATATAGACTGCCTTACTCTGAGTAGAAGGTAGGAGAGAATTAAATGGCAAAGGTTGAGTTGTTTGCCTGTTTAAGTTGATGAGACTAATTAATCTCATGCATTCATGACATGATGATGATTAGTATATATTCAGGGTTTTAGATAACCTAATTATAGGGCATTTTGTGTATGTATGTATGCATTTAACCCATTGCATTCAAAATGAAAGTCTTCCATTTAGAACACATAGAATAGAATATGGGACCCAGAAATAAATTTACACAGATAGGGCTACTTAGTATTTGATTAGGGAAAAACTGAAACAAAATAAATCCCTCCCTATTCAATAAATGGTTCTAGCAAAACTGGGTATCTACCTGAATAAAAGTGAAACTAGTTTCATATCTCTCACTCTGCAAAAGATACCTCAAAGGTAGCCTGGAATATGCTCTGTGGTTCAAGTGCTCTCAGCGCAAGCATGAGGACCAGAGATCACATCCCCAGGACCCATGTTAATGGCAGTGGATGTCAGTCCGCCTGTAATTGTAGTCTTGGAAGGCTTCCCCAACAGACTAGTCATGTCTGCAGTCTTTGGATGGGTTCATTAATAGACATTACCTTAGTGAAGAAGGAATAAAAGCATTGGAAGAAGGTTCTTGACATGAGCTCAGGGACCCAACAAGCTCACAAATACATTTACCCTCAGTCATGTGTATGCACACTTACATGTACAGACACCATACATGCACAGACATCACACACACCTGATAATCATACATACACAACTCAAGTGGTCTAAAACATTAACTTGAAAGCCAAAGCCCTGAAAATGCTAGAGGGAGACAGGGGGAAAATATGTCAAGATACCGGCAGAAAGTAGTAGAACTTTCTGAAGAACTCCAGCAGAATAGGAATAGCTCTAAGAATTAACAGTTGAATTGAATGGAATTTAAAGGCTTAAACAAAGCAAGGAAATCTATCAGCAGAGTTAACAGACAGCCTTCAATGAGAGAAAATCCTTGCCAGCTACTTCAAATAGAAGACTAAAATCTAGAACATGTAAACAAACCCAAACTGCGAATAGCCTGAGCCATGAGTTGAGCAGAAGGGTCTCACAATAAACAACATACATAACCATGACCATTTTGGGGCATGTTTACCATCCCTAGCCTTCAGAGAAATGCATATGGAAACTAATTTGAGATTCTACCTCAGTCAGCCAACTCTTACCCATGTGAGACCAGCTGTCACCAGGAAAAAAAGCAAAAGGAATCCTGGTGAGGGAGAGAAAAAGTCAGTGCTGGTGGGGGTGTAAATTGATGCAGTCACCATGGAAATCAGGAGAGAGATTCCTCAAGCTGTTAAAAGTAGAGCTACCATTTCTCTCAGCTGAACCACTCCTGGGCATGCACCCAAAGACTCCTATATCTTCCCACAGAGACACTTGCATACTATTCACAAAAGCCAGAAAATAAAATGAGCTTAGGTGTCTCTTGATAGATGGATAGGTCATGAATATGTGTTATACATATACAGTGGAATTTTCTTCAGCTATTAAGAAAAAAAATGGAATATATAGTTTCCAGGAAAATGAATAAATCTAGAAATTACTATTTAAGAGAGATGACTCAGGCTCAGAAAGATGAACGCATGTACGGTCTCATGCAGATCTTAGCTTTTACTGTTTGTCTGTATGTACATGGTGGGTGAGAGCGTGATAGGTCATAAAACTATAAAGGGGACCAAAAATGGAGAAAAGAAGTGTTGAGGAAGGCAGGCAATGGAACAGGTGTAACAAGAGAGCAGAAAGGATGCCACAGGGGTGGAAGGATAAAGGAGCAGGGACACAGAGCTATATGAGCAGAGATGGCAGAGGGGACTAATAAAAACAAGTGTTTGACACAGCATCATGATGAAGCCTGATATTTCCCATGCTGTTTTTAAAATTAAGAATAAATAAATAAAATACATGATATGTAGCACAACTGATGACGTGCTTGCCTACCACTCAGTGAGTCCTAGAACCACATATGTTAGGTATGATGGCAGTGGTCCCAGCTATGGTGGTGGTGGTGGTGGTCTGATGACGTGCTTGCCTACCACTCAGTGAGTCCTAGAACCACATATGTTAGGTATGATGGCAGTGGTCCCAGCTATGGTGGTGGTGGTGGTGGTGGTGGTGGTGAGCTATGCCTCTAATCCCAGCACTAAGGAGATCAAGGTAGAAGGATCAAAAAGTCAAGATTATCCTTGTCTACATGGAGAGATGGTGGCAAGCCTGGTCTATATGAGATTCTGTCTCAACACAGAACCAAAAAAAGCCACATAATATGAACCATAGTAAATCCTCACCACGAATAGTATCTTTACTATTACTAGTAAGTTAATACCACCTCTTCAGGGATTGAAGGAGGCCTAGTACTCTGCAACACTAATACTGTATTGAGACAGCTGGCTGCATGATGAAGGTAAATCTGTCATTTCCGTTTATTTTTAAACTCATAGGTTTCTGGTTCTTTGGGCTATCATATTGTCACTGTATTGTATTTTATATTGTAGTTATCACACCATTGCATATGTCTACACCACTGGTCAGGTGGTATCTTTAGGCCGTGGACCAAGTCACACAAGCAGCCCAACTCATCAGGAGGCCCCCGCAGAGAACTCTGACATTACCTGCCTGCTATCTGCAGAGGGTATGAGTATTTCCACTAGCTCCTGACTGATTGACTGAAGGTGTCATCTCATTCAGCCTTCTTTCACAGGATCCCACTGAGCTATGATTATGGTTCTTTGTGCTTTTAATTTAAACTGCTGAATCTTTTTCCTGGAGTAATAGGTAATCATTTCTAAAGATTTAAGTGATTCAAAAGACATCAAATTAGTTAATTATATAAACAACATGGTTTGCTACATTCAAGCAAATAGCTAAGCAAGTTAACCGTGATTCATTATGCAAGGGCCTAGACAACTATAAATGTTTATTGAGTGAATAAATAACATTTGATATGGTCAAAATAAATTCTTATGCTATTTGTAGTCGAAATTTAGAAAGTATACATTTCTAACAAATGAGTAAACTTGACTTAGTTACAGATAGGTTTATTTTTCCCCAGTAAAACTTTGAACATGGATCTCTTAATTTTATAGACCTTGTGGATATTGAAGTCAAAGACATTTTTGCTGGAGCACACGCCAACTTTGTGACAACTCGTCGGATATCAGTATGTGTTATTTCTTTTTAGACTTATTTTTCCCTCTAGATTTCAGGAATTCTTTCTTTCCTGGTGCTGGGGACTCAAACCCAGAACCTTGTGTATGCTAGGCAAGCACTTTCTCCTGAGCTGTACCCATCATTCCCTAAATTTCAAACTATTGTTTGAGACAGTATATTACTCGTTTTCAGATCTCTTACTAATGTGTTCCTCTGTTAAAATGATGGAAATGTTAACAAGACCTTGTCTCCAAAAATGAACAGAGGGCTTGGGATATAGCTCAGTGGGAGATTACTTGCCTTGAGTGCAAAATCAAGAGCCCTGAATTTCGTCCCGAAATGGGGATGGCAGGAGAAAAATATGGGCAATGAGGGCAGGCTTAAGACAAAAGAAGAGAGGAAAGATGGGGCAGGGGAGATGCCTGAGACAGAGGGGAAGAAGAGGTACAAAATCAGGCTGCGGGGCACAGTTGGGACAGCAGAGGAGGAACCAAATAAAAAGATGTGAAAAAAGGGTTTCTTATTTGGGAGCTAGGAGGCAGCTTTTTCCAGAGAAGCAACTCTGCAGGAAAGTCAAGACAGACAAGCACAGAGTTTAATTTTAGCAGAGAGCAATAAGCCATGGGGTGGGGTCAACACAAGAGGAGAGGAAGTGGGAACAAGGATTTTGACAACAGAGACATTTTAACAAGAAATTAAAATTAGAAGATAATGGGATGGTTTCTCATGAGTTATAGAAGAATGTCCCAGAGCAGGAGAGAGAAAAGAGAGTCCAGTGCTCTAGCAGTTCTTTTCACTGTGGCTATGATAAAACACTGTGACCAAAAGCAAACTGGAAATGAAAGGGTTGAATTGGCTTACAGCTTACTCATCCATGATGAAGGGAAGTCAGGATAGGACCTCAGGGCAGGAACCTGGAGACAGGAACTGAAGTAAAGACCCTAGAGGAACACTACTTACTGTATTGCCGTGGCTTGTTCTGTTACTGCATGGGGATGGCACCACCTACAGTCAGCTGTGCCCTCACACATCAATCATTCATCAAGAAAATGCTCTAAAGAGACAAAAACCATAGGCCAGTCTGATAGAGCCAGTTCAATTGAGATTCCCTAAGCTTTATGTCAAGTTGACAGAATGTTAAGTGTAGAATTGAGATGTCTAAGGAAAGAAATATGCTGTTGTGGCTGCAGATGAGGGTGAATTGGTGAGTAGTTATTGCTTGATGACCAAAGCTGATGTGAGAGTGAAAGAAGCAGAGGAATGTGGGGGAAGGCAAGGAGAGGTGAGTAATAGTTGTCTGAGTAAGAGAAAGCAACTGTCTTTGGAAGTGCCCATTTGGAATTTGTGATCACAGATTGAGTGTGGTTGGCCAGCACAATGGGCAGTTGTCTTCAGTGGCGTTAGGCATTGGGAATTGACTTTGGAGTAATCCAGACTTGAACATAATGACAAGAAGGAATTTTGCAATCCAATAAGGGAGACGTAAAGGAGTTGTGGGAGTGATTGGAAGAGTGAAGCGTAGGAACTAAGCTAGTTCCAGAGTAAGGAAATGACCACAGTGTGAGATCTGATGTCATGGTCAGAGAGACTATTCCAAATGGGTGCTTAAAAATGGAGCAATTGTTAAGTAAAAGTTCAGTTTATGCCCTAGACATAAGTTGGTGCTTTTTAAGTAAAAGTCATTTTGTGTTCTAACAGTCACTTGGTTCTATATGTAGCCATTTTAGGATGGTATGCTGACGGAAACTACTACTGGCTTCTAGTGGGTAAGGGCTAGGAACAGTAAATACTAAAGATCTTACCATGTGTAGGATCCTTCACAACAAAGAGATATCTAATCCCAGGAGTCAGTCGCTTCAGTTCAGAAACCTTCTCCCTGTCAGCTAAAATGAGGGGAGAAAGGAATGGAGGTGGGATTGGGAGCTGAGATGTTGAAGCAAGAGATAGACTTCTGTCATCACCTTTGATGTTGTCAAGAATGAGGGCAGGGAACACGAGGACAGGAACAGTGGTGAGCAAAAATGACAAGGAGCTTGTGAAGTTTTCAAGGAGAAGTTAGGGACTTTGAGGAGGAAAATAAATACTGCATAACTGTCAGTAGGGGGCGGGTCCTTGTACTGAGATGCTTAGATACAAGAGAAAATAAACCCTTGTGATTGGTCAGTTTCCAAACCACTAGGATTTAAATCAAAGTGCTCAGGTAGGAGCTGGACATGTGACTGAGTATGAATAAAATCCTGGCATAGAGCCCATCACCAGCACAGTGGGTGGGGACACTTGAAGCATTGTATTTGTACATATTTTCCCAGAGGATTTTATTTGATTGAAGAAAAGTTGTGTGTGTGTGTGTGTGTGTGTGTGTGTGTGTGTGTAGTGTCACTCTTGGCTATACAGTGGGACTCTATCTCAAATTACATATAAGATTGTGTATGTGGCATTTGAAACACATTGCCTACAATTTTCTGTGGCATTATTTGCATTCATAATGCCATTAAGTATTATCACTGTTTCTCAAACCTTTTAATCATTACACGCAGAGGCCTGATATCTATTAAACAATAATTCCTCATTCCCTGGCCTCCTCAGTCCTAGCTAATTTCTTCTTTATTTCTATAAGTTTGACATACTTTATATAAATGGAACCATAAAATGTCTCCTATTTTTTAATTGATTTATTTCCACTGAGCATGGTCTAGAATACACCACCTTATATTAGAGTATCACTTTCAATGCTAAGTAATATTTCACTGAGTATTATATTATCACATTGAAAATGCATTCATCTGTTGAGCGATATTTTCATCTTATTGGCATTTGAATGATGATAAGATGAATATTGATTTATAAGCTCCTATCTGTCTCTATTTTAAATCTTTTCTTGCATTATTACACTTTTAAAAATCCAGACCAAGCAAAATGGCTCAAGTTAGGAAACAGAATGTTCAGGCCAGCCCTGAAGCAAAAGCTCAACCCACCAAATACCTGAGCAAGAGGACAGGGCTTGCGTGTGCCTGGCACTTTACTGATTGTCACTCAGAATGTATGTGCATTTCCCTGGTCATTTTTGCCTTTATTTTCTTCCTTAAAGCGTACTAGGCCCACGAGTGTTTCCATAAAAACCCTGCCAGAAATAATGCGACTCGACCAGTCTCTGGTAAAGAAATGGAGAGCAGCAAACAAAAGAAAAGATCGTGACAACGCCAAAAGGTGACTCAGCTCGGTGACTTAGAGTCCCTTCTGTGATTCTGAAGTCCTAATCGCTTTGGCCTAGCTGTGAGAAAGAAGGTTTAGCTTTGTCCTAACAGAATTTACATTTTGGGTATGATTCTCTTTTATTACCTTTTGGTTGAATGGGTCATTGATCTGCATGGTAATCAATCGTTTATTTAATATAAGAGCTACAGGGAGGATGTAAGTAAGGCGGATGTAGGAATGAGTCTTAGCAGCAAGTTGTGCTGTTTTCAGGTCTTCATAGTTGATTCACTAGCGTTCAGAACTTAGGCCTTCAGAGTAACTGGTTGTATTCATTATTTAAATGCAAATGCACAAAAAATAACTATAAAGAGTTTTGGTGATACTCATTAGTAACATCTATAAGTTGTATGCTCATAATGTGGATATTAATAATGAGTCTAGAGCTCTATTTGTATATAAGATAAAGGAGGCTATAGGTATTTCTATCCTGAAGCCCATGGGTCACTTGAATCCTAGGCTACCTGTAAGTACTGTTCAATATATTTGCATATGACAGTGGTTCTCAACCTTCCTAATGCTGTGACCCTTTAATACAGTCCCTCATGTGTGGTGATCTTCAACCATAAAATTATTATTTTTGGTACTTCATAATTAATTGTGCTACTATTATGAATCATAATGTAAATATTTGGTATTTCCAATGGTTTTAGGCAACCCTTATGAAATTGTCATTTGACCCCCCAAAGAGGTTGCAGTTCATAGGTTGAGAAGCACTGGCATATGGCAATGTCACCTCATAGTGTCCAAATGTGACTTTGCCCTTATCTTGTTGTTATGTTTGCAGAGAAATCAGCTTGATATTTTCATCTTCTGCTTGTTTGACAGCAAGCTTTTTGAAGAAAAGGTAAAGCTTTAGTGGAAATTACCTTTATCTAAAATTCTGGGGGCCGTTTAAAAGGAAACTTATAGAACCAGGTTGAGTGTGAATTTTGTCAGAACATGGATTCTAACATAGGGAATTCTCTGGTTGATAAAAGATTCTTTCATGCTATAAACTAACTCCTCCATATTCCCCCCTCTGTTGTTTAATTGGAGGGAATGGCATTTTAGTCGGGCTCTTTATATCTACAGATTAAATAGCTGTGCCTAAACATGCTTTACTATCTCAAAACCAGGACTCTCATGTAGACCAGCTGGCCTTGGTCTCTCTGTGTAGATGAGGAGGACCCTACACATCTGACCCTCCTGTCCTCATCTCCTAGGAGCTGACATTACCTAATAGTTTAAGTAATTCTTTTAATGCTCAGTGTTTGGGCCATCTAGCTCTCTTGTGAATCTCTGTCTCTCTGTCTCTCTGTCTCTCTGTCTCTGTCTCTGTCTGTCTCTCTCTCGGTATCTCTCGGTCTCTCTCTCTCTCTCTCTCTCTCTCTCTCACACACACACACACACACACACACACACACGCACGCACGCACACACACACACATGATCCATATGCCCAGAAATTCCATCAAGTCTTTTTTCTTCCTTTGCACGTGCCTTATTTAGGGTTACTATTGCTGTAATGAAAGAATATGACTTAAAGCAATTTGGAGAGAAAAGGGTTTGTTTAGCTTTTGCTTACAAATCACTGTTCATCATTGAAGGAAGTCAGGATAGGAACTCAAGCAGGGCAGGAACCTGGAGGCGGTATCTGATACAAAGGCCATGGAGGGTGCTTCTTAATGGCTTGATCCTCAGGGCCGCCTGAGCTTTCTGTCTTACAGAGCTCAAGACCAGCAGCTCAGGGGTGGCCTGGTCCCTTCCTAATGAAGAAAGTGCCCTATATGCTTTCCTACAGCCTGATCTTATGGAAACATTTTGTCAGCTGAAACTCCCTCCTATCTGATGATTCCAGCTTGTGTCAAGTTGATATAAGATTAGCCATCTCAGTGTGTGTGTGTGTGTGTGTGTGTGTGTGTGTGTGTGTGTGTGATATGCTTGTGTATGTATATACAGGTGAAAGTCATCAAAGGATGTTGGGTATCTCTTGCTGTACAGCTTATATTTCATTTTATTTTTGTAAGAAGAGCAATCCACCACTAGAGCTAGTTAGTAAGATTCTGTTGGTGAGGACCACATGCCTTGGTTGGATGATATTGAGAAATCAAGTTGCAATCAAGCTATAAGATTTTTCCCTGCTGGCTATAGTTTTATAGTCTCAGAAGGGCACTATAGGCTTCTAGGGAAGAAAGGATAAACAGTTGTATACCCTACAAGCTACAATACCAATCTGTTTTACAATGCATGTCTATTTGTGCAGTGGAGCATTACTGTTAATGACATAACCAGCTCTTCTCTTGACTGGATTAGAGACCCACTCTATGGAGGCAAAGCATTGGTAGTGTTGTAAAGCTGGTCAAAAAGTCACATACAATAGACCCTATGGAGGAACTAGAACTGTTGTTTAACTAGCATGGAATATCATCAAACTGCTTTTTTGAATATTTATAATTATATTCAGAAACAAATGCTACTGTAAGCCTTAACAAAAGTTTCCACCACCACCCCCAAAGTGATTGCTGGTAAATGCAGAAAGTCATGGCTACACAAAGTCCCTAGAATAAGTGATGCATGAATGCTCAGTTTTAAAGAAGACACTCATGCCATTCCCTGTAAGTTCAGGGAATATCACATAATATGGCAGCAAAAACTAACAAAAAAATTGTTCACAGGTGA
This sequence comes from Mus pahari, assembly GCF_900095145.1. Taxonomy (NCBI): domain Eukaryota; kingdom Metazoa; phylum Chordata; class Mammalia; order Rodentia; family Muridae; genus Mus; species Mus pahari. The sequence goes on from NC_034591.1 coordinate 76,152,050, forward strand.
AAAGATCTGGGAAATACTATGATCTGGGCAAGACACAGCCATTATGACAACAAACTCCCCAGGGCTGTGACTGCCTGAACTGGGTCTAGATGAGAATGGCCCATCAGCACTCGGAGGGATAGGGAGGGGGATAGGCACGGGAAGTTCTCTCCCTTGCTCATGAACTATTTGCTGCTGATTGATTCAGGGACAGTGGGCATCAGTGCCTTCAGCTGCAAACCCATGGCTGGCTCCACCAGGATAGTTGCAATCCCATACTCACATGGATATCCCACATTAGACGGGGTCAGAAACAAAACAAAATACAACTCCCAAAAGTCATGAATCTGGGAAAGGGACTCTCCAGGACACAACCACCCCCTTTTGCTTCGGAGTTATGCTTATTACATGTAGGAGAATTTTCTATACTAAATTTTAGGAGTTAATGCCATATCAGCTCAATCTACATCAGACTGGTCTGTTGCTTATTTCCAGCTGAAATCACCTAGAACATGATAACTCCAGAAGAGATTAACCACATGATCGGGCCTGTCTCGTTTTTGTTTTGTTTTGTTTTGTTTTGTGTTTCTTTTTCTTTTTTTATCCAAAATGTATTTGTTGGGAAGGTTCCTACTCACCTTGAATCAGGGGCTTTCAGTGCTGTTTCCTCTTGAAAGGGCATCCTTCTGTCAGCCTTGCTTTTCTACCTGTAGGCTGACAGAGGACCGTGGAGTAGCTAACACACAAGATTACCGTTTGTGCATGGCTGAAGACCGGTGAGATTTTATAGCACCCTGGGCATTTTACATCAATGAAGTAGGAACTGCAGCTCCGCACCAGGCGCTTCTTGTGTTTCCTCTTCTCCTCTTCTGGAGAGCAATGAAGGAGATCCTTTGCAAGGCATGTTCTTGTAGGGCCATCGTGATGACTGGGAACTTGTTTTTCTACATGTAGCAAGCATGAAATATTTATTAACTATTTATTAGTAAATAGTTATTAAATTAACTATTTATTAATAAATAGTTATTAAATTGACTATTTATTAATAAATAGTTAAGGGCTGAGTGAAAGGTGTGTGAGGGAAAGGAGAATGGTAAGTGAAGTTGTGAGGAACCTACCTGGATAGTCACAGAAGTAGCCCTTTTAGCTATACACACACACACACACACACACACACACACACACGCACACGCACACGCACACACACACACACAGAGAGAGAGANAGAGAGAGAGAGAGAGAGAGAGAGAGAGAGAGAGAGAGACATGCCTCTCCTACTCACATCCCTAAGACTTATTATCTTAGTCTGTCTACCCATTTATCATATCATTCCTTCACAAACATATTGTTCTTTGTCTAAAAAGTATAAAACATCATGTTTTTGTCATTTCTTTGGATTTATCTTATTCCTATGTACATGCAATTTTAATAAAACTCATATCCCTTTTTCATGATAATCTTTCCTTATGTTCATTGAATGTAGGAGAATCCTTTATACTTACTGAGTTCTTAGGGCCACCTAAAGATTCCATAGGGCCAGCAGCAAGGCAGAAGTGATCTCTTTTTAAAGAAGAAAATAATCCATGACGACTTTTTGGAAGTTTTAAACTTCCAGATGATGGCTGCAAAGGAGAAAGAATTTTGGAGAAATATTTACAGTTATAACTTGTATAAATAGTTCTACTATCAATATGATACTTAATTCATCAAGCCCAAAATATGTGTTGATGACATTTTTTTAAAACTGTTAGACTTGCTGGATGCTGGTCATGAAATGTGACTGAATCAAACTGCTAAGTAGACAATATCTGGGCAGTATTTTAATGTAGAAAAGGGTCAGGGTTGAGAAGAACTGGGTAAATATCCAAGAATCTAGGACTGATGGAAATAGTGAGGACAGGATTTTAAGGTCAGAGATTCAAAGTCTCTTACTGCACAAACTGTGTGTTCATATTTGCCATTAATGAGTTCATGTGTCTTTCAAAACATTTCTAAAACAAACTGTCAAACCTCTGCTGATAAGGTCTCTGGGCATAGTGAAACCACTATTATTTTATCACCCCACCTCTAATGTAACTGTGGAAATGTAAAGCTTGAGCAGAAATCATGGCTAGACATAGTGCTGCATTCCTGTAATCCTAGCACTTGGAAGCTGAGGCAGGAAGATCACAAGTTCAAGACCAGCCTGGGCACACTAAGACTTTGTCTCAAAAAGTAACCAATGATAAATAAATAAGTATACAGATAAATAATTAAACAGAAATGGCACCATATGTAGAGAGTAAACAATTGCAGTCTGTGGAATAGACTGACTGTCGGGATTGATAATTCTTAGACTTAGTTTATAGAATCTTGTTAGGGATCAGCTTGTAACTTTGTGGTAGAGTATGGGCTCAATCCTAGTACCATAAAATTTAATTTAATTTAATTAAAAAATAAAATCCTGCTAAAATTGCAGCCTATGTTAGATGTTACTAATTCAGATATAACTAGTTATGGTTTATTCCTTTTTAACAAGAATATATCTATACACTTCTATGTTGCTCTAGTCTATTATTTTGAAAAGAGGTGAGCTTTAAATAAAGTTAATATTTTGTGTGTTCTAAGACAAAGACCAAATAATATCATATGGAGTTTTAAAATATTCTTTTCCCATCTATTTGTGTGTTTTTAATGCTTATTGTGTTCATAGAGATGCTGGAGAGAATAATTTCATTGATGTGGACTTAAAACTGGCAAGAGATGTCTTCAAGAAGTTAACATCAGAGAAATGGATTTCTTCCTTGGTAACACCCACTATTTATTTCACTTACCTGGGATACCACACAATCACAATTCTTTGTAGGAATAAATATAACAACATCTTAGCTTTTGTGGGAGGTGGGTAATAAGGACTTGTGCGTGGGGCTGTACAGAGGGCTAGTTGCCTTTATAATGGTATTTTAGTCCAGACATTCTGATAGGCAGTGACATTTACTTTTTTATTAAACCATTAAATGCACAAAAGATAGTCTTTTGTTTTCAGTATGAAGAAAGTAATACTGAGACATGAAGCTTCTTTCTAGCAATGCACATGGGAAGAACAGGGGTTTGGGAAGCAGGATATCCTCTCTGGTGAATGGTTATGAAGCTCAAGGTCTGTTTTGAGATGAATCTTGGGTGCAGCCTTCTGAGTAATGGACTCCCCATGTGTGCCACTGGAGCTAGCTTACAGAATTGTTTCTGAAGAACTTTGCATTAGTTTCAAAACTACTATTCACTGTGTACATCCATCTACATGTGATTTCACTTTAGTTCCTTCATGTCCCATAATATAAAATGGGCAGATGGATCACTCAAGGACTACCTCAAGGGTATGTGAATGTAAAGGCTGACCATGATTCATCAATAGGTTCCAGAAGGACTAAGTGAACTTTCATTTTTTTTTGTTTGTTTTTGTTTTTGTTTTTCAAGACAGGGTTTCTCTGTGTAGTCCTTGCTGTCCTGGAACTCACTCTGTAGACCAGGCTGGCTTTGAACTCAGAAATCCACCTGCCTCTGCCTCCCGAGTGCTGGGATTACAGGCGTGTGCCACCACTGCCCGGACTAAGTGAACTTTCTAATTGGAAGATGGTGGAATGAAACCTGCAGCTACAACTTGTAGTCATTCACAATACTGTGTCTTCTGTAACTTGGCCTTGCTCTTTGTCCCCTTTGACCACAGATAACCACATGTCTTAAGGAGGATCTGCTCAGAGATATTCCATACAGTTCTCCACATCAAGAAGCTCTACTGGTTTTTCTTTTGCTCCCAGAATGTTCCATTATGCAGGATCCTAAGAACTGGAAGACCCTGGCATTTGAATTTGCAAAAGCCATTCATAAAATGAATCCACAGTCATTAGCATTCCTGAGTAAGTTTTATATCATTTTACAAATCTATTCTGCAGAATCACTTTTGAAGTAGAAATCATAGCAAACATTGGAGAGATTTCATGATACTTATTTTAGTAAAGGGTATGTAAAGTTTTGAAAAGATAAACCCAAAACTATTATAACTGCCACATTTCTCACCGCACAAACCAAATGTTGTTCTTAGATTTGAATAGGACTTCGGCATTAGATTTTGTTAACCATACTTATTTAAAGATAAATCATACTTTATAATTTTTGGTTACTATTTGGAAACCTCAAACATTTGACCAAGAGTGACAAAAAAGCAATGTTAAACTTCTTATCACTGAGTCTGTACCTGGAGCTGATCCTGTGCCTCAGCGCTCCATACCCAAAAACTCCAGGAAAGAGTGGGTCTTCCAGGAGTGTTACACACCTGTGAGCACAGGTCAGACCACCATTTCTGCTCAAATTCCTGGCCCATGAGGGATCCGCCCAGAGCCATCAGGACATAGGAGCCAAAGAATAGCCAGGGACATGATCCTTTCCATCTGCACTCTGGAGCTGGCCCTGTGACACAGCTCTCCATATCCAAATTCCTTCCATTGAGAATTGGTCTCCCAGGAGTACTGACACACAGGCTTGCAGGAGGGAAAAGACACAGTCAGAGACATCAAGACCAGCTAATACCAGAGATAACCAGATGGCAAGAGGCAAGGGCAAGAACATAAGCAACAGAAACCAAGTCTACTTGCCATCACAGAACCCAGTTCTCCCAGCACAGTGATCACTGGTTATGCCAACACACCAGAAAAAGCAAGACTCTGATTTAAAAATCACATCTCATGATGATGATAGAGAACTTTAAGAAAGACATAAATAACTCCCTTAAGGAAATAAAAGAGAACACAGGTAAACAGGTAGAAGTCCTTAAAGAGGAAGCACAAAAATCTAATAGAAGAGAAAGTGTGAAAAAAAGCCTCAAATATAAGAGCACAGGAGAAAAGTTCTTGAAAAGAACACCAATGGCTTATGCTCTAAGATCAAGAAACCACAAATTCCCATAAAATTGCAAAACTTCTGTAAGGCAAAGGACACTGTCAATAGGTCAAAATGGCAACCAACAGATTGGGAAAAAAATCTTTACCAATCCTACATCCAAAAGAGGGCTAATATCCAGTATATACAAAGAACTCAAGAAGTTAGACTCCAGAGAACCAAATAAGCCTACTAAAACATGGAGAACAGAGATAAACAGAAAATTCTCACCTGAGGAAACTCAAATGGCCAATAAGCACCTAAAGAAATGTTCTATATCCTTAGTCATCAGGGAAATGCAAATCACAACAACCCTGAGATCCCTCCTTACACTAGCCAGAATGGCTAAGATCAAAAACTCAGGTGACAGCAGATGCTGGTGAGGATGTGGAGAAAGAGGAACACTCCTCTATTGTTGGTGGGATTGCAAGCTTGTACAACCATTCTGGAAATCAGTTTGGCAGTTCCTCAGAAAATTAGACATAGTGCTACCTGAGGACCCAGCTAATATCACTCCTGGGCATATACCCAGAAGATGTTTCACCATGTAATATGGACATATGATCAACTATGTTAATAGCAGTCATATTTATAATAGCCAGAAGCTGGAAACAGCCCAGATGTCCCTCAACAGAGGAGTGAATATAGAAAATATGGTACATTTACACAATGGAGTACTACTCAGCTATTAAAAACAATGAAGGCATAAAATTCTTTGGCAAACAGATGGAACTTGAAAATATTATCCTGAGTGAGGTAACTCAGTCACAAAAGTACACACAGCACTCACTGATAAGCGAATATTAGCCCAAAAGTTCAGAATACCCAAGATTCAATTCACAGACCATATGAAGCCCAAGAAGAAGGAAGACTAAAGTGTGGATGCTTCAGTGCTTCTTAGAAAGGGGAACAAAATACAGGAGGAAAGATGGAGACAAAGTGTAGAGCAGAGACTCTAGGAAAAGCCATCCAGAGACTGTCCTGCCTGGGGACTCATCCCATATACAGTCACCAAACCTGGAAGCTATTGTGGATGCAGGGAAGTGCTTGCTGTGAGGAGTGTGATATGGCTGTCTCCTGAGAGGCTCTGCCAGAGCCTGACAAATACAGAGGAGCATGCTTGCTGCCAAATTGAACTGAGCAGGGGGTCCCTGGTGGAGGAGTTGGAAAGGGACTGAAGGAGCTGAGGGGGATTGCTACAGTGTCAACAGGCCAGACCCCACCCCACCTAGAGCTCCTGGGAACTAGACCATCAACCAAAGAGTACAGATGGAGGGACCCATGGCTCCAGCGACATTTGTGGCAGAGGATGGCTTTATTGGACATTGGTGGGAGGATCAACCCTTGGACCTGAGGGTGTTCAATGCCCCAGTGTAGAGGAATGCCAGGGCAGGAAGATGGAGTCAGTAGGTGGCTGGGGGAGCACCCTCATATAGGCGGGGGCGATGGGATAGGAGATTTTTGAAGGGGAGACCTGGAAAGAGGAAATCAATTGAAATGTAAATAAAGAAAATATCCAGTGAAAACAACTTCTTATCACTGTCATTTTATTCAAACTATGAAGTTTTTCATAATTTTAAGTGAATGTTATATATAAACTATCCCTGTACCATCTTAGAAGTGGTTACATACTCTAATTTTTATGTGTAATCATGAAAACATCCTTTTATGATAGTTGCTAAGATGGATAAGTGGGTAAATGTCCTCAGCACTCACATGGAAAGCTGGCATGGCATGTGTACCTGTAAACCCAGAGCTGCAAGGAACAGAGAAAGGAGAAGAGCTGAGGCTTGCTGGCTACCATACTAGATCTAGATTCAGTGAAAGACCATCTCTCAAGGGAACAAGGCATAGAATGATAAATCAAGACATTGGACATCCTGCTCTGTCCTTGGTGTGTGTGTACCTGCAAAGGAGCACACACATGTGCATATACCACACACACACACACACACGCATACACACACACACACACACACACACACACAGAGTCTCTTATAATAACCCTCTCTCAAGAACTACCAAGTGTTTCTTTCTTTCTTTTTTTTTTTTATAAGAGACAAATTTTATTTTTCTCGCTTGAATAACAAAAAGCACAACAAATATGAAACTGTGGCACTTGGGATACTGGACATCTGGGGCACACTGTTAAATGCAGGAGAGTGAACCTGGAGGTTCACATGTCTGCATCTTGACAGACTCTGGCGAGGGATTCCTGGTCAGAGGCACACATCTGCACTGTTGTCAGTTCTGTTTCTTAAGGTTAAACCATCTCTTAAAGTTCCCACCACTTCAGCATTTCCAATGCACAGGCCTGGAGGAACAAACTCTAGCTGGTCCAGAACATGGAATGTGCTATGGACAGTTGCTTCTGTTCTTCTGCTGCTATAGTAGTAGTAAAGTGTATTTCTTTGATGTATATAAACTTATACTTGCAAGAAAAGTGCAAGGAAGTACAGTTACAGGATTAAATGATTAAGTTGCATGTGCATCATTATTGATGGAATGAGCAGTGTGTTTTAAAATTAAATATAACAATTTTATGTGTGTGTACTTTAAGTGAACTTATGTGCATTACGTGTGTGTCAGAGCTGGTGGAGTGTAGGATAGAGTATCAAATGTTCTAGAACTGGAGTTACAGATTTTGTGAGCCATCATGTGGGTGCTGGGAACGGAACCTGGTTCTTTGTAAGAGCAGCAAGTGCCCTTAACCACGGAGCCATATCTCCAGCCCCATATTTGCAGTTTCTAAAAGAGATGTTTTCTGGTTGTGGGGGTGAACATCTGTAATTCCAGACCTTGAGATGTAGAGGAAGTGGACCAGGAATACAACGCCAGCCTTGGCTACATAGCAAGTCAGAAGAAGCCTGGACTACATAAGACATTGTCTCAAAAAAGAAAGTGCTTTTCTTTTCTTGATATAGGAGTCATATTTCAAAAGTCCTAGCCCACTCGTACATTAAAAAATAAAAATTCCCATGTTCCTACCATCTCCTCTTTAAAAGTACCAAAATCCAGTGTAATCTCAATAATATTAAAAGTGAGGTATAATCTACTTAAAATAAGTGTATACCCATATGTGACAGCTGTTTACGTAATCTGAAAATAGGTATTACTTAATTTTTAGGTAGAAGTGTCAGTAACATTGCATGGTATTCATCTGTATATTTTCGGATTTTTGTAGCTGTTTGGCAAAATTGCCAGTTTGAAAGTCATGAAGTCAGTATACGATCTTAACCTCAGCACCCAGATGATTTGGCAAGAAGCTTGGTAGAAGTTCATGGCCAGCCTGGGCTACTTATTAAGGACTACATTAAAATGCCCTATCTCAGAAATGTCATATCAAACAACAGAAACAAAGAAAATGATGGCCAATCACTTCATCATAACCATTAACAATTTCATTCAAATTCTGAATTTGAGTTTCTTTAATTTTAGTAGATTAAAGCTTTGCCCTACATCTGTTGAATAGTGTGTTGTTTGCAATAATATCCATAGAAGAATTGTTTTATGGTTATGATGGTAGAAATGAGAAATATTGTCTATTTCTTGTCTTAAACATCCCAGAAGAAACTGAGGAATTTAAGGGCTGAGAAGAGGAATACATTTCTCATGTTTGGTTTTCATATCCTCAGGAATGTGTTGGGCATCTTTGGAAGTTTCTTCGCTGAACATACTGGTTCAGATGCTAAAGAAAGCCATCGTCTCTCAAATACAGGTTGGAGTTCCAGCGAAGCAGCATATTATTAATGTTAAAGTTCTTTTAGAAGTGATAAAAGAAGTGCATAAGGTAAAATATCCTCTTAAGGAATGTATATACCAATTTATTAAATAATAATTCCTTATTTCTCAGTCAATTACATTTTTAAAAAGACTTGAAATTAAAATATGATTATATAATTTCTCTGCCCCTTTCTTCTCAAAACCCCTTCCATGTCTCCCTGACTTTTCTCTCAAATTCATGGACTGCTTAATTATTTTTGTTACATGTATGTATAAATGCATAGATGTATTGATACAACCTGTTGAGTCCAATTAGCACTGCTTCTATGTATATGATCTCAGTTCATATTTTTGTTAGTATTAAATAACCAATTGTGGGGATCATCCCTGAAGATAACTAATATTCCCTCTCAGCAGTCCTTGGGTTGACTGTAGTCTTGTTTGTAGGGGTGGAACCCTGTGACTGTTCTGCCATCTGCAGTAGCATGTCTGTAGGTATTGTTGCTCCATCCTCATTTTGGTAACCTCCGTATTAAGGTCTCATGGATGTAGCTTCCCTTTCATTTCTAGGAAACGCTGTCATACACTAGACTTCCTGGCCCTCTACCTGTTATAATCTTTTCACCTCCTCCTTCACAGTGTTCTCCAGAACTTTGATATAGAAGTTGTAGTTGGGCCTGGGCAAAACATGGTCAGTTGTTCTCTGCATTTTGAGCAGTTGTAGTTTTTTCTGTAATGGTCTCCATTTTTTTACAAAGAGAAGCATGTTTGATGAGGGCTAAGAGATACAATTATCTGTGGATACAAGGATAGTTGTTTAGAATGCAGTTAGGAATTATGCTGAGCTAGTAAAGTAGGCAGTAGTAGGCGCCTCTCTAAAATGACCTCACTAGTTCTGAGTAATTGGTTAGATTTCCAGTACCAGGCATGGTTTCCCCTCCTGTTAAAAGAGCCTTACATCCAATTGGAGAGCTGTTGGTTACTGCCAGGACTTGAGTACCACCTTTAGAGATATCTTGCTGTACTGGTCGTGCTGTGGAACATAGGCATCCTGGCTGGATAGGGCTGTGGTAGCTTCCTTCCCTTGGCAGCTTCCATAGTATGTTCTGAGACTTTTGAGACTATAAAAACTAGACCCCAGGCAGGGGGCTTTCAGGCCAGATGCACATCTAATGCTGTTAGTCCCGTGTCTGACGTAGGTGGTGTTTGCATCCTCTGGGAAGCAGAAGCAGCCAAAGGCAGCAGCCATAGCCTGTATTTGTTTTAGGAGCCTCTCGAGCACCTGACCAAAACTCTAAAAGAAGTTTCTTATGCACAGCACTGGAGCTTTTGTTAGATAGTCTATAGCCCTTGTGGGGAGCATTCGGAGTCCAAGTGACATAATTTCATCATACACACACACACACACACACACACACACACACACACACACACACGCACGCACGCACGTACGCACGCACACATGCATGCAGGCACACGACATGCATGTGTGTAATTGTAGGTTAATATAAAATAAAGTGATTCTTTTTGGCTTTTTCGAACATCTTTAATATCATTTTCTCTGCCCTGGGACATCCCTTTCTTTGTTTATCCCTGGTCCCCTCTCTAATTAAGGTCTCTCAGGATTTCGCATTTCCCCTTTCATATCTCTTGTATCTGATTATTCCCTTTTCATTATATTGCTTTTCTTTCATGCTATCCCGAGTCCCCTTTTATTATCATGGTTTCTGTGGTTTCTCCATGTTTTATGCTCACACCCAAAAATTTGGGCAAGGATATATGGATAAGATAAAACTTGTGACATTGCCTTTCTGAGTCTGGGTTACCTCACTCAGCATAATCATATATAGCTCTATTTACATGAAAATTTCACTTTTATTTAGAGTTAAATAATATTCAGTAGTGTATATGCACCACATTGCATTTTCCACTCAAAAATTTAAGGGCATTTAGGTTGTTTCCATTTTATAGCCATTGCAGACAGCATGGCAATGAAAATGGCTGAGGAAGTATCTGGAGAGTAGGTATTGTGATATTTTGAATGAGAATGGCTCCACAGGCTTATACGTTTAAATACTTTTCCTGCAGTTGGTGGCTGTTTAGGGAGGATTATAAGATATGGTCTTGCTGGAGAAGTATGTTACTTGGAGAAGTAGCCTGTGGGGCAGGCTTCAAAGATTCATGCTATTTTAGATTGCCTCTCTCTACTTCCTATTTGTGATCAAGATGTATGTATGAATGAATACATACATACATACATACATACATACGTACATACATATATGTGCTCTTACCTATTCGTGTTCAATGCCTTTATGGACTCCAACCTTCTGAAGCAATAATCAGAATTAAATGCTTTCTTTTATGTTCTTTTGGTCGTGATCTTTTGCCCTTTGGGTATATATCAGCAGTTCTCAACCTATCTGGGGGTTCTAATAACCATTTCACAGGGTTCACCTAACACCATTAGAAAACAGAAATATTTACATTGTGATCCCTAACATTAGCAAAATTATAGTTATGATGTAGCAACAAAAATAATTTTATGGAACTTGGCAAATTAATCTGTCATTTAATTGTTCTGTTAAGCCCACTTGCATTCACAGTTACAACTGAAAAGAGCTGGATTTTGTGAATGATTTTGTTTTTCATCTTGGATGGTTTCTTGTAAATTCCTTTCTTTCCATATTGGTAGTGTTGTATTTTCCTGGAGAAAAGTAAAAATACTTGGAGGTTAATGAAGAAGTTAATAAGAATTGTTCCAGTGCTGACGTAAAAAATAATTTTATGGTTGGAGGTCATCACAACATGATGAACTGTATTAAAGGGTCACAGCACGAGGGAGATTAAGAACCACTGGCATATATCAAGGAGTGGTATAGCTGGGTTATGTGGTGGATTTAATACTGGCTTTTTGAGGGTTCTACACACTGATTTCCAGAATGGTTGCACCAATTTGCAATTCCACTAACAGTGAATGAGTGCTCCCCTCTCTGCAGGTCTCTCTGGTATCTGTTGTCACCTGCCTTAATGATCTTAGCTATGTGACTAGAGTAAGATGAAATATCAAAATTGTTTTGAGGACATTTCTCTAATTCCTAAGGATGATGATCTTTTTTTTCAGATGTTTCTTACACATTTTCATTTATTTGCTTGAGAACTCTTTTTTCAGACCCATAGCTCATTTTCTAAAAATATTTTATATATTGATATTCCAGCCTTTGCCACTCCTTCAGGCCCCCCCCACCACAGTTCCTTATCCTCCTCCCCCTTGCCTCTGAGAGGGTGCTTCCCTCGCTACCAGGCATCCCTCTTTCTTAGGGCCTCAAGTATCTCAAGGATTAGGTGCACTTCCCTCACTGAGGCCAGACCAGGTAGTCCTCTGATATGTATGTGCTAGGGGCCACTGACCAGCCTGTGTACTCTGCCTGGCTTGTGGCTCAGACTCTGGGAGCTCCCAGGGGTCTGAGTTAGTTGAGACTGCTGGTCTTTCTATGGAATTCCCCTCCCCTTCAGCTTCATCAGTCCTTCCCCTAATTCAACCATAGGGGTTCCAGACTTCAGTGCAGTGGTTGGGTGTAAGTATCTGTGTCTGTCTCAGTCAGCTGTTGGCAGGGCCTCTCAGAGGACAGCCATGCTAGGCTCCTCCTGTCTGTAAGCACATCAAGCCTCAGTAATAGTGTCAAGCCTTAGTGTCCCCCCATGAGATGGATCTTAAGTTTGGCCGATCACTGGACTGCTTCTTCTTCAGCCTCTTCTCCATTTTTGTCCCTGCAGTTCTTTAAGACAGGAACAATTCTGGGTCAGAAATTTTGACTGTGGGTTGATAACTCCATCAATGGGATTACTACAACTCATTTTAAAATTAGATTATTTATTTTCTTAACATTGTTTTTTGAAGATCCTTATGTATTCTAGAGATTAATCCTCTGTCAGATATATATCAGTAGCAAACATTCTCTGCCACTCCATGGGATTTCCCTTCACTCTGCTGATTTCCTTAAATGTAAAGTTTTATTATTATTATTATTATTATTATTATTATTATTATTATTATTAATTTGATGTCCTAGGCAAAAGAAGTTCTATTCAGGAGGTCTTTTCCTATAACCATATCTTGTAGAATAAAGCCAATCTTTTTTCCAGCAATTTTAGTTTTGAAGTTGAGGTATGTGATACACTTGGAGTTAATATTTGCTCAGTGTGGTAGATACAGGTCTACTTTGATTCTTCTGTGTGTGGACATTCAGTTTTCCCAACACCATTTGTTGAAGATGCTGTCTTTTCCCTAGTATATGTTTTTGTCAAATATCACATGGCTGTAACTTTGTGCATTCATGTTTGGGTCTTTTGTTATGTTTCATTGCTCTATATGGTTTTTTTTTTTTTTCATTTTGTTATTGTGCCTATACCGAACTTTTCTTTTGTCTTTTTTCTTCTTCTTTTTTTCCCCTATGCTTTGCAATACATTTTGAGATCTGGAGTAGCAACCCCTCCAGCATTTTGCTCAGGATTGCTTTGGCTATATGGAGTCTTTTCTGGATCCATATGCATTTTAGAACTTTTTTTTTCTATTTTTGTGGGAAATATTGTGGATATTGATTGGGATTGCATTGATACTAATTTTGTATTGACTACAGCATTAATTAACCACAGTATTTATTTTCCCATTCAACAAGCATGGGCTATCTTTCCATTTCCTACTATCTTTATCTATCTCTTTCTTCAGAGATCTAAAGTTTTCGTTGTAGAGGTCCTTTACATCCTTGGTTAGGTTTATTCCTAGGGGATTTAGTTTTCAAGTTTTGTTAATGGGAGTGTGTGTATGATCTTGGACTCAGCAGGATTGCTGATGCCGTATATAGAAAGTATAAGTGTTACCTCTCTGAGGGGAAAGGTATCCTGGCAGTTGGGAGCTGAGGGATATGGCACGACAAACCTCACAGAGATTTCTTGGGAGGGAAAATCCCAGAATGGCTGCCTCTGCTCAGGGTGAGAAGCATAAGAGACTTATATAGGGTTTCTTGGGTAGTGAAACGTTCCATGGTGTCCTGGGATTCTTGGAGGAATTATGTGGCCTGATCTTGGGGCAAGCTCAGGGATTGGTGAGATTTTTTTTTTCCCCTGTTGAGTAGGGCCTGGCTACTCTTCTACCTCAAGGGCCTCTGGAGCTTCTCAGGAGCCTGGCCCTGCAATTAGAGCTCCTCAAGGATGGGGTGCCTTATCTTTCATGCAGGTAGGGGTCAGGCCTTTCAGCCAGAAATCTCCAAGGGTAGGGCCTATAACAGGAGTCTCTGCATTTGGCCTGGAAAGTCACCCTGGTGCCTGAGTCACTTCACAACAAACCTCTCACAAAAGATTCATTGGGAAAAACACAGGAGGATGGCTGTGTGGCCTCTGCTTGCAGAGAAGCATCAAAGAATTGAGCAGGAGGCAGACATAACATAGGGTTTCCTGGGGGTGGAGCTTCCTAGGGCGGCCTGGGATTGGTGGCATTTTATGGCCTGATCTTGGGCCGTTTTACTCCATAGGGCAGAGTGTGGCCACTTCCGATTTGAGGGGAAGACTGGTAGAGTGTTCTCTCAGTGGAACCTTGGAGGTTCCAAGTCCTGTGGGTGGAACTCTGCTGTTCCTGTGCCTCCAGGGCTTATAGAAAGGTTAATGAGTTTTGTAAGTTTCCTCTCTATATCGCCACTTTTCTGAAGTACAGAAGTTTTCTGATCAAGTTTTTGTATCTTTTATACATATTGTATCATCAGCAAATAGGGATAATTTTACTTATTCTTATTTTCTTATTGTTATCCCTCACTAATAGAGGAAACTCTTTCTTGACTTATTGCTCTAGTTAGTGATTCAACTTAAAAATTCATGTATTTATTTTAGTTTTTTTTTTTTTAATTTTCAGTTTAATGATGGACAGGTTTTTCCACGAATTTCCTTATAATGTTCTGAATTTCTTTTGCATCAGTTGTAATGTGTCTATTGATTTTTGATTGTGTTAGTTTGGGTCATCTTTTTATTTTAGTTGGTTGAGACGAGGTCTGTTGATTTTGTTTATTTTTCTCAAAGAACCAGGACTTAGATTACTTGATGCTTTGCATTAGTTAATTGTTTCTATTTATTTTACTTTCCTCTGAGGACTCCTTTTAGTGTGTTCAGATGTCAGTTGTTGTGTTTTTATCTTTGTTTATCTCAGGAATTTTAAATTTTTCTTTCTCAATTTCTGATTACTTTATCACCTGTTCAATTTTCATGAATTTGTGTACTTACTAGAGAGTAAATTAATTGTAAGACTGTAACAATCTAGTCTTCAACACAATCAGAGACTTGAGAGGGAATAACTATTACATGAGTAAGCAGGTAATACAGGCAGGCAGCTTCCAAAATTATAGAAATGACAGAGAAAGCTGGCTGCCTGGATAGTCTCACAAATTTCTCTATAATGTTGGTGTATCCTTCTTCAGCCTTTAGGCCCAGAACATCTGATAAATTCTTTGAAGAAAGAATTATGAAAGACTTCTTACCTTGTCTTGACAAAGCTTAGCAGTTGACTCCTCTGCTTCTCATTTGTCCATTTTGGACAGCATGTTGTCTGCAGTTGAAGCAGTTTCTTGCCCAGTGGCTATCTTGCCATATATGGAGCAAGCTCCATATGAAAGTCTTCAATGCTCATCATCTTCTTCAAGTAGAATGGGAGTATTGCTAAGATCAGACCTGACCCACTGTTATAAAAGGTCTTTTATCAGTAAGATGTCTTTAAATACCATATTCAGTAGTCTTTGAGGTTTGTGAAGAGCATCTATCTATTAGTCTGTCTGCATAGGTAAATGTTTGTTT
Source organism: Mus pahari (assembly GCF_900095145.1). Taxonomy (NCBI): domain Eukaryota; kingdom Metazoa; phylum Chordata; class Mammalia; order Rodentia; family Muridae; genus Mus; species Mus pahari. Next base: position 76,167,500 of record NC_034591.1, read on the forward strand.
CTAGCTATTTACTATCTTTTCAACCTTGGAAACATAATTCTGTAATAAACTAGACATGTTTCTAACATGACCATGAGTTTGACTGTCTGACTATTAACTTACATTATCTTAGTTATCCTAAACAGTTTGTAATAGTAACTTTCAAAAAGACTAGAAGTTAACATTGCATTTTAAAGATTTACATAGGTACAATAGCTTAAAAGGAGTTGATACTAGTATGTTGTAACCAAATATAGCCTTAATTTTATATCAGTATATAAATATCTGTACTAGTATAAGATTTTTTTGGCTAGTAGTATCTCTATAATTTAAGAGTAGATCCAATAATCCACCCTTTATTCTAATTATTCCTATATTCTACCTCTTTCTTTTCATCCTTTCTCCCTCCTCCCCCTAACACTAGATAGGAAAGAAAGAAGGATAGAGGAAAGAAAAAGAAAGAGAAAAATCCCTGAGTCTAACCTCCCTTAATTTGTTTCTTTCCTGATTCAAGACCATTACAACTGTAACTACCCATCTTCAATGACAACAAAGATCGATCATCCACTGAACAACTAAGAACCATCCACCCCACTTTTGGCGAATGGGTTGTTTTTGTTGTAAAATTACATCCTGCTGACTTGAAGCATTGCTTTTCTTTTGGGAGTCACCTAAAAATTGTGATTTGGGTCAGTCTTAAGAAAGCTAGCTGTAGCACTTATTGTCCAGTCTTTGTATGCTGGGAAAATTCAGGGCTTAACTAAAGTCCTGACTGGAACAGTCTGTGGTGCTCACCAATTGGGCCAGCAGCTTTCTTTGACTCTGTCCTGGATACAGAATTTTAAGGAAACAGCATTGAGGCAGTCTGAGGTAGGATCAGGCAGGATGCTAGGATAGATATATCTCAATGTCTCAGCATCCTTTTTGGCGTCCTTAAGGTAATCTTCTCAGGGCTGCTTGTCTGGTTGGTTTTTTTTTTTCTGTGAATATATAAGCATTTAGGGGTAATATATGTTTTTGTATTTACACATGCATGGAATGTGCAGTGTTTACCATCCAGCCTCAGATGATTCTCTGCTCTCTGTCCTTCTTTATAAGTTAGTTTGGATTGTTTAACCAAACTATAATATAAATTATATCTATGCCATTTGAAAGGATGGTATCATAAGTCTTGAGGAATCTATAGCCAACATGGTTTATTGGCTACACATAGCTGAAGTTTTGGCACAAAACATTGTCATGTCTCAGCTAGTCAAAACTGTCCCGATGTAGAAGGGTCAGAGAAACAAGTTACCTGTTTAGTTGAGATTTTCATGGTGTTTGTTGGTTGGTTGGTTTTTTTCCCTATGTATAGCCACAATCTTCAGGAGTCTGAAGTCAAATCTGTCACATCTGATTTTTATCAGTTTGGAAGGAATGCATAGCTTTTCTATTCCTGTCAAAAGAAATACAAAATTTCTCCCCCAAAGCATCACATTTCCTTTCTTCCATTCTTAGGTTAGGACATCGTTAATATAAGCAGGCTGATTTAGTTCAGCAGTTTTTCCATAATTCAATGTATTTTAGCAGTTATGTTTGTTATCTGTTTCATTTAGGAAACAGCATCGAGGCAGTCTGAGGGAGGATCAGTGGGTGCTGGAATAAATACATCTCAGTATCTCAGCATCCTTTAAAATCACACACACACACACACACACACACACACACACCACATTTAAGACTTAAAACATTAATGTCAACAAAGTATTATTAAACTCTCTTTGGGAGATTCTGTATCCTCCTTTTGTTCTATGAGCATTATCTTTAATGTCCTGTTAAATCTCTGCACAATTATTTGTGTTGTATGATTGTAAGGTATGCCTGTAACAGGTTTTATGTCATGATGTCTAAAAAATTGTTGTATTCTAATGTGTGATACCTGAGCATAAATAGCTTTAATCTGCAAATGCTTCACTAAGGTAGCCACCATCTATAATAAATGTGCAACCTCAGAATCAGCCTTTTTAGAACTTAAGGCAGAAGCCCATTGGGATTTAAAATATTCATCAACTGTGTGATGTATTATCACATATGTATATTTTCAATTTTCAAACTCTGCAAAATTATATACATAAGGTATTGCAGGTTATTGCTGTCGGGTGACTTCATTAAGCTTTGTATCGCTATGGGTTGCCATTATAATTCCCCAAGCATTGTGAGTTTCTTTTTCATCTGGAACTACTTTTTTTGTGGTTATTGTAGGTTCCAGATTGGATTCTTTTGAAGGTTCTTTACTCTGATTTAAAGAATTCTCAAACCTCTGTGCTATGGCCTAGAACCTAGCATTCTATCTTTCAGTTCCCTCCTTACCTAAGTCTGTTTTATTCTGATCTTTCTTAAGGAGGATATATAAAATTGTAATTGTTACAGAAAACAACAACATGTGTATGCTGATAAGCAAGACAAAGTCATATGAGATCCAGATGCATTGTGTCCTTGCGTTTCTCTGCATTTTCAACACAGAAAATATTTTTGTTTTTAATCTCTAATTCTTTACTTCCCTCAGAGACTTTCTCCCTGTATTCTTTCTATATTCATTTTTCCCCTTTAGCACTTAAATGCATTTTCGAGCATATTGTACCTGTTCAGAGGTTTGTGTCTGAGCTTGGATTTTTTTCCTGCCTGCTGCGTCTGGAGCTTCTCAGCTGGTACCTTGTGTTGCCCTTCAGTTTAGCCTCTGGCAGTTTCAGTTGATTCTGACCCCTGAGGGCTGGTGCCTGTAGCAGGCTTCCTTTGTGGGTTTGGCCTGGAGCTGATGTTTGCCCTCTGCCTTCTGGGCTTCAGCATATACTGTCTCTTTTTGGCTCTGGGCCATTACAGGGGTGTGAACCCAAACTGTGCTGCAGTTTCCTTAAGGACTTCTAGCTCTCTCAAAGAAATTTAGCCTCCTAAATTTACTTCAGCTAGGAAATTGTGTCCCAGCAACCACATGGTGACTCACAACCATCTGTAATGAGATCAGATGCCTTCATCTGGTGTGTCTGAAAGCAGCTACAGTGTACTTACATATAATACATAAATAAATCTTTAAAAATACATTTAAAAAAATCTAACCTTTCCCTTATAGCTTAATTTACTGCTTAATAAACTACATCTCTCCTTGGTGATTTTTCGTATTGTTTATAGATAATCAGATGCTCTAAATTTATTTAACTTTGTAGATGAACAATGTAGATGTTTAATTACTTATTAATTTATTGAATACTTATTCTTTACTTGCAAGAAAACTTCTAGTAAGCACATTATAGTTAAAAAATGTAAAAATAAAGCAAAGAAAAAGAAAAAAAAGAAAAGCAGATGCTCATATTCAGATGCACCTGTTGATCTATCTCTCCCAACATCAAACCATCTTACCCAGGGTTACTGCTGGGTCCTATCATTGCTGCCTTTGGTAGCAGAGGAAGAAGAACCAGAAGTTAAGCTTATCCTTAGCTACCTATATATAGGCAGAGAAATCATGTGTGTGTGTGTGTGTGTGTGTGTGTGTGTGTGTGTATCTCTATATGTGTGTATCTGTTTATGTGTATCTCTGTGTGTCTATATGTATGTTTATACACACACATATTTCAGTTTTGAGGTCAGTCTAAGCTACATGGGATTCTGCCACAAACCTACAAAGCAAAATAGAAAAACTACACACACACACACACACACACACACACACTATTGATACTGTTATGTGGTAGAGTAGGCCAAGGATTATATTCTTAGGATTGTTAGACTTAACATAATATTTAAATCTATTTTGTTATCTCCAAATTCTGTCTATTAGAGTTTTTGTTTTGTCTCATTTTTGATTTATGGTAGAAAAGATTTTGCTGTGTTCTCAGGCCAACCAGCACCTCAGTCCCCCAAGTGTGCAGACTGCACCATCATACATGGCTGTTGGCCATGTTTCTGACTTGACATTGATTTGGGTGAGTGTATAGAATAATTATAAAGAGAATAGATGATTTCACAAAATTGAGGTCTTCTCATCTCCATCTCTTCATTTACTCAAATCTTCTTTAAGCCCTTACATTATTACATGTTTAATAAATCTCTTTCATCCATTGTCGAAACATGCCTTACTTTTATCCTTTCAGCAACTGATGGATATTGGGTTATTTCCATCTCTTGATCATTTGCATCTGTGTATAGGTTTTTGTGTAAATCAGTGTCCTAATTTCTTTTCAGCACACAGCTTCCAGTAGAATGGCTGAGTCATATGGTAGCTCTGTTGTGTGAGGCACTACTAGCTTATTTTCTAAAGGCCAGCACAGTTTTGTTTTCCTGTCAAGAATGTATGAACATTGCATTTTCATATACTTCTCAGCTACTTATTACCTCCTATTTTGGTTATGCTCCAAATGATATCTCATTATAGTTTTGATTTGCACTTTCCTGTTGACTAATACTTAATAAGTTTGAACATCCTTTTATGCAGTTATTGGCTAATCTTATTTGAAAAATTTATTTTGCTTATTTTAAAATTATTTTCCAATTATTTTATTTTTGTTTTTATTATTGAATTATAATTATATCTGTATGTGTGTATATTGCATATTGTTGGAATATATAGATTCTTTATATGATTTTATTATACTTTTGCTTTACTCTATGCATCTATTTCACTTTCTCAGTGGTGTCCTTTGAAGCATAAAAGTTTGTTCCCTCCCTCCCTCCCTCTCTCCCTCCCTCTCTCCCTCCCTCC
>NC_034591.1:76172377-76194182 GCF_900095145.1 Mus pahari
TCTCTCTCTCTCTCTCTCTCTCTCTCTCTCTCTCTCTCTCTTTACCTGGTGCTGGAGATGCAACTTACGGCCTCCCAGATGCTAGGCAAGTACTCTGTCACAGAACTAAGCTACATCCCACACAGCCCTGTTGTTGTTGTTGTTGTTGTTGTTGCTGCTGCTGCTGCTGTTGCTGTTGCTGTTGTTATTTTGTGTCATGACCAGGAATTTGCTTTCAAGTTATAGCTGGCCCAGAACACTTGGTCTTCCAGCCTTAGCATCGAAAGTGCTAAGATAGGCATCTTCCTGATGCTCATCTTAGTTTTTAATTTTGGTAAAATATTGCTCTGGCTTTCTGTGTGTGTCTTCTTATCACTGACTCTCTCTTTCTCTACCAGGGCCTCATGCACCCTTAGCTGCCTCAAGTCCACTATATAATTGAAAATAACCTTGACCCTCTGGTACTCCTCTCTCTGACTCCCAATAGCTGAGATGGCAGGCTTGTATGCCTCTGGGTTTGTATGAGGTGCTGAGAACTGACTCCTGGGCTTTGTTCATGCTAAGTACAAACTACTAACTAGACTATGTCCCTCAGCCTTGCCTTTTCATCTGAAAGTTAAATCTCTAACCATTTGTCATTACTTTGTAGAACTCTTGCTGGATTTACCTATTAATACTAAATTGTGGTTCTACCTTTGAGTTTCTGTGCATACAATCCTATAATTTAAGAATAATACCATTTTTCTTTTATCTTTTTGCATGTAGTACATATAAGTTGTGCATGCTTGCTTACTGAAATAGTTGCTTTGTGAACATTGTTTCTTCTGGCAACTGTTGTTATAACCCTTACATATATAGCTAATGAGAAACTATATCCTAGATGTGTGTCTTCTTTCTGATTACTTACAAGTGGGCAATCCATATCTTGTTTTTTCAAATAAACCTTTATTTTTAATTTATATGTGTGGGTGTTCGTCTTTCATGTGCACCATTTGTATACAAATATCTATGGAGAGCAGAAGAGGTCACTGGATCCCCTACAACTGGAGTTGTGAACTATCATGTAGTGCTGGGACTTGAACTCAGGTCCTCCAGAAGAGCAGCAAATGTACTTAACTGCTGAGCCATCTCTCCACCCTTCTGCAGATAAACTCTTAACATAGCATACACTCATTGGCTTGCCTTGAGTGATACCAAATATCCAGGTTGAATAGCTATGGGAAACTATGTGGATCCAAGCACAAAATATTACTATCTGTGTTTAGGACGATGCTTTCTGGTTACTGTCTGTATAGAAATCCATAGGTAACACAGAATTATTATTTTTAAAGAAGTTTTTGGCTAAGCCAGCAGTAATTTATTCTCAAGGTCATAAGTATCTTGGTTTAAAGGCCTACTAGGAACTTTGTTTGAAGTCAGAACAGGCAGCCTCTGAGGCTGTGTCTCAGGAGTTCTTACATCTATCTACTCTTGGAAGATGTAGTTTTTTTTTTTTGGTTTTTCGAGACAGGGTTTCTCTGTATAACTCTGGCTGTCCTGGTACTCACTTGGTAGAGTACCAAGCCTCGAACTCAGAAATCCGCCTGCCTCTGCCTCCCGAGTGCTGGGATTAAAGGCCTGCGCCACCAGGCCCGGCGGAAGATGTAGTTTTAACCAGTTCTTCTGTCATCTGTCTTAGAGTACGTATGTCACCTTCTTTGTAGCCTGACCCTAACTTTAAAGGACTCCTTACCCAGTATTCTTACCATGACCTACACTATCTCCATTCTTACTGTGACATGGAATGATGTCTCCCCCAAAGATAGTTTTAACATTTCTTAAATTAAATTTATTGAGAAGATCTTTGTAAATTGACAATGAGTACTTTACATGGATTGTATTTTGGGACACACACAGTGTTTCCTCAAGTATCAAAAATATCTACATGTGAAATTGAAAAAGCAAGACAACACATATACAAATTGATATAGAACTAGCATTTGTATTTGTAGGTAAAGGGGAAAAAAACCCCAACTGTCCTGCAAATTCACAGAGAGACTGACACTGGAAAAGATACATGGAGAAGCCAGAATTTTTTTTAATGACTGATAGATACCATGAGGATAGAAAATTCTTTGCTGTTGTTGTTGGTTTTTGTTTTGTTTTTTGTTTGAGTACAGTTTGTTTGTTCCCTTGTTTTGTTTTGAGACAGTTTCTCTGTGTAGCCTTGGCTGCCCTGTAACTGACTCTGTAGCCCAGGCTGGCCTCTCAGAGATCCCTCTGTCTCTGCCTCCTGAATGGTTGGATTAAAAATGAGCACCACCACCACCTCGTAGACAGAAAATTCTTGAGTGACAGAATTTGATGTTTCAGTGAAATATGCTTAAATGAAGTTTATCCCATTTAATTCAACTAGTCTAAAACACACTTTCTCAGTCACTGACAAATGTATATATGCATATGAATCTAGGTTTTGCATGCTATATAATTTATTAATAGAAAATGAAATTCAAGGTCTTGTTCTCTTTAAGGCTAACTGTCAACTTCCAGAAAGTGCCTTCATCATAAATGAGCTTTCTGGCATCTTTGACTTTGATACAGACACAGGAAGAATGTTCAATCGGGATAAAATTCTGGTAAGTATAACATATCGCCTTGTAAGAATGTTCATGACTTAAAGCAATTGTTAGCAATTATGTCATCCCTACATCAGAAAATGTCCTTATTACAATACTAAATTTGCTAAATTGCATGCCACTGAAAATTTAAACATTTTGTTCATAAAACAAATTTGTTTTCTTATAGAATTATTTCTAAGGGCTAGATACGTAGCTCATTTGGTAGAGTACTTGCTTAGAATAAATGGAGAGCCAAGTTCTTGATCCTTAGTACTGCATAAACCAGGTATAGCTTTGAGGTCCTATAATCTTTATACTTTGGTGAAGGATAAAGGATCAGAAGTACAAGGTCAAAAAAAGAGTACAAGGTCAGGGCTGGAGAGATGGCTCTATGGTTAAAAGAACTGAATGCTCTTCCAGAGAACCTGGTTTTAGCTCTAGAACCCATATGGGCAGTTCACACCTGTCTGCATTTGCAACTCTAGTTCAAGGAGATCAGATATAATCTTCTGGCATCTTTGGACATTGCAAACACTGCATGCATGTCATACACAGATACACATGCAACAATAAAAGACCATAACTTAAAATGATAAAATAATTTAAAAATTTAAAAATAATTTTAAAAAGAGGTGCAAGGTCATTCTCTGGGACATAGTGAGTTTAAGGTCAACCTAGGATATATAACATTTTGTAACATAAACAAAGAAGGAAAGACAGACAGACAGAAGGAAGGAAGAGGAGGTGCTTTATTGTAATAGATTGAAAAGATCCTAACAGTAAATATAGAGATACAGTTAGGAAAGGAATGAATGTCATTTTTTTCATTGTCAAAACTTGTTTGCCTATTTTTTCTTTTTTTAGGTCTCTACAGAATCCTCAGATGTCATTGTTTTCAGTGATTTTCTATTTGTCTTTGATTTGTCATCCAAAATTAAGCTAATGAAATATGACTCATATGTAAAACTGTTGGTATGTATGTTTTCTGTTATTATGCCAAACTAACTGAGGCTATATCCTTTATAAAGGGCTTTATTTAACTCAAATGTTCACTGACATGATGTAGGAATCCTGATGGGCCCGTTCTTATTTCTTCACTACCCTGTGTCCCACTACCAGCATTAAAACACAAAGAGGACCACAAAAGGACTTTGCCATGTGCCATAGGGGCCCGTTGCATTGGATGACCTCACTTTATAACAACCTGTTCTCACAGGAAGTGGCCCACTCTGTGAGGCTCATAGTAATCCCTTCCAAGGGTAGTGTCCCATGATCTAATCCCCCCCCATGATCTAATTATCTTCTAGGAAGTCCAGTTTAAAAGTTAATTATGACCACACTAGAGACAAAGTTTCACATGAATCTTTGGAGACTCAGTTAAAAGATATTCAAGCCAATCTGGGTAACCACTTTTTATGTGTCTACCACTTTTGTTAACTTTGCAGTGACTACTAGTTCTTTTTTCTGAAATATTTTAAGGCAAATGCCAGCTCAAATTTCTTTTCAGGATTTAACCCTTTAGTCTGCTAATCTAGTTATCTCATTCCTCTGTGTTCTGGTCATCTCATGCTGCTTCCAGTTTAATATTTTTCACTTATTCTTTTTATTAATTTTTAATTTAATTTTTAATAAATAATTTATTTATATTCCAAAAGTTGCCCCCTTCCCAGTCACCCTCCCTGAATTCTTCACCCCATCGCTCTACCCCCCTGCCTCTGAGAGGGTGCTCCCCCACCTGCCCAGTATCTCAGAGCTTGACTTGTAAGCATAAACATATTTGAATACTATTTTGTTAATTCTTTGAGAATTTCATACAATGTATTTTGATCATATTAAATTCCCATCAAGCTCCTCCCAGATCCACCCTCACCTCTCTACCTACCTAATTTAATGTTCTTTGTCTCTCCATTCCACCCTGTTTTTAATCCCCAGTCAAATTACTGTTGCCCATCAACCACTCCTGAATTTTACAGTCTTACCACCCCTTCTTCTGTGAAGGTCCCTCAGCCTGCAGGGAAAGTGCATGATATAGGCCCTGTCACAGAAGACACTGAATACATGACTCATAGAACATAGAGGAAATCAAGTAGATACTGACTTGGAAGCTGCATTGGCTAGCTTTTATGGTCCTAGAAGGTGCTATGCACACTACTACAGGAGAAAAAAATCATTAATCTGACCTAGAGATGAATACTGCAAGATAATGATTGTCCTGGCAAGAGATGCCAACTGCTGCAAGAGTGGCATGAGTGTCTGAAAATAACCAACCATTTTCTTGTTCAATTTGAAGCTTATTCTATGAGATTAAACCAATACTTGGCACCAGGATCAGGGCCAAGGAACTTGTGCCTATGTAGGTTAGAGGCCCTAGAGGAGAACTTTCTATTATTATTCTGCTAAATGGACATGGTATTAAAATAACTACTAATGACTTATTGCTATAAACATAGATTATTAGTGAATTTCTCAAACTCTATTAAAGAAACTGCTTCTTATAACACATAGCAATTAACACAGAGACCCATAATTGCTCAACATGCAAATAATGAGACTGCAGAATGCACAGTTCAAATATGACATCTATATCCTATATCTAACACATACTTTCTAATTTTTAGAACTAACTTTCTACTTTGTTTTGTTCCTCTCTCACAATTGTATTACTAGCATACAACACTTACATATAACATTTACATATTATATTATGTCTAAGGAAAAATTGTATATTTATATATAATTATATAATATACCTATACATTAATATAATTATTATATATAATTATTAATATAATTATATATATTATTGCCCTAGTCTTTATATTAAAGATTTTTCAAACTTTTTTGATTGCTACAACTTGTTTTCTAGGTCATTTCCCAGAAAAGATTCATATTGACTTATGATATTTAAATGTTAATGATTTATTGGAATCCAACATCATGCCGGGCAGTGGTGGCCCATGCCTTTAATCCCAGCACTTGGGAGGTAGAGGCAGGNGGATTTCTGAGTTCTAGGCTAGCCTGGTCTACAGAGTGTGTTCTAGGACAGCCAGGGCTACACAGAGAAACCCTGTCTGGAAAAACAACAACAACAACAAAACCCAAACAAACAAAAAAGGAATCCAACATCATACACATTATTGCATTTGTTATAAATCCAAACAACACTTGCCATCTGTATAAAACAAAGAAGTCTAGGGTACCATGTCCACAAAAGAAGCCATTTTGACTCAAAGTATTTCGTTTTATACTCTATTAAGTAGATTTGACTTTGTCAGGGCATCATGCCATCAATTCCAGGTTTTTATAATAAGAAATCAAGACACAAGAAGCATGCTAGTAATATCATTCCAAGAATAAAGACTTATCAATCTTCTGTTATTAGTGTTGTGTTTTATAAAAAAGAAAGAAAGAGCCAGGATATGTTTGTTAGAGGCACAGTATGGTGAGATGGAAAGGGATGCCTCTGCGTGCCCATGCTAGAGCATCCCTTGCTCCTGAGGTGCCAGCCATATGACAGATATAGTATAGAATAGAGTTTATTTAGGGTATGGGGGGGGGGTTGAAGAGGGAATAGAGACAGAGAAAGGCAGAGAGAGAGGTGGGGAGAAAGGGAGGGAGTAGAGGGTAGAGGCCAGCTAGGAACACAGGGAGAGAGAGGGGGGAGGGGAATGGCAAGAGAAGGGACAGAGAGAGTAAGATGGGGGGGGGGGGCCAAACAGCCCCTTTTATAGTGAATCAGGCATACCTGGCTATTCCCAGATAACTGTGGGGTGGAGCCTAGAAGGAATATTAATAACTAGCTCTTTTTAATCACCATGTCATCAGTCAGTTTGACCGAGTCCTATTTTCATCTGTCTGACATTCTGGCAAAGGGAAAAAGTAAAGCCTTTTTCTCTCAAATGTAAGCTCCTCATAAAATTCTTTTAAGCAGTTCCTTCCATATGTAGTGGTTTCTCTATAGAAATGACTAATCGATCATGCTAATGAGAAGATACGTGAACTTTTACAAGGTACATATAAGAAGGACTAGGAGAGATTATTTCTGGTAGAAATTCTCATGGGTGTAATTGCGAAGTAGACTTCACAGCTCTGTTCTCCAAAGGATTTGATGTATAAAGTCAAAACGGTAAGCTCCAAATTAACCTAACTAACTAATTTAAACTAACTAGCCAATTCAAATAAAATAATGTAGAAAGGGAAGACTCACGCACACAGGGAACGGGTGGAGATTATGTGGACAATAGAATAAGATGGAGATTCTTAAACTAGGTCTTCACTAGGCAAGAGAAATTTCTGCCTGTTATGGTTAGTGGCCACTGTGTGTCATTCAGAGCCATGAACAACATTGTCTAACAGTCAGTGTTGCTGAAGTATCCAGAGCTACAGACTCCCGAACACAGGAGTCAATAAAGAACCAGGGGAAGAGAAAAAGCTCAAGGAATAACAGAACAATTTAGTAGAATTGTATGAATGTCTCAGTATGTGGTGGCATGGCAGAGGTCTGGAATAGGGGTTCCCCAGCCCAGAGTCGACTACGCCTTACCTAAGATGGTAGAAAGCTTGTTTGAACAAACACACTTGCCTTAGAAACCCGCTATCTATTAATCAAAGTATCACTATTGCAAAGCAGACCCCAAGGAAGATGTCTTGACAGAGGATTCCTAAACATAGCTTTATTGTTCATGCGCTAGACCTGAAGGCTCAGAGGTATGTTGAAGATCAAATCAAGGGTAGTCAAGTCCAGTGCTAAAATTTTTTTTTATTAGATATTTTCTTTATTTACATTTCAAATGCTATCCCGAAAGTTCCCTATACCCTCCCCCCGCCCTGCTCCCCTACCCACCTACTCCTACTACTTGGCCCTGGCCTTCCCCTGTTTTGGGTCATATAAAGTTTGCAAGACCAAGGAGCCTCTCTTCCCAGTGATGGCTGAATAGGCCCTCTTCTGCTACATATGCAGCTAGAGACATGAGCTCAGAGGGTACTGGTTAGTTCATATTGTTGTTCCACCTATAGGGTTACAGACCCCTTTAGTTCCTTGGGTACTTTCTCTAGCTCCTCCATTGGAGGCCCCGTGTTTCATCCAATAGCTGACTGTGAGCATCCACTTCTGTGTTTGCCAGGCACTGGCATAGTCTCATAAGAGACCACTATATCAGGGTCCCTTCAACAAAATCTTACTGGCATGTGCAATAGTGTCTGCGTTTGGTGGCTGATGATGGGATGGATCCCCGGGTGGTGTAGTCTCTGGATAGTCCATCCTTTTGTCTTAGCTCCAAACTTTTTCTCTGTAACTCCTTTCATGGGTATTTTGTTCCCTATTCTAAGAAGGAATGAAGTATCCATACATTGGTCTTCCTTCTTCTTGGTTTTCTTGTGTTTTGCAAATTGTATCTTGGGTATTCTAAATTTCTGGACTAATATTCACTTATCAGTGAGTCAGTGCTAAATTTCTGATCCAAAGAAGTTTAGCAGAAACAAGACCAAATCCTATATTTACAATATAAGAATATTGAAATTTTAAGAAAGCTCGGGACACTCCTATTTCAAATAGGAGTGCTCCAGAACAGTGTGGTTCCCTGAGACACAGTTTCAGAGACTTCCAAAGTGGATGGTTATTATTTTCATGGAGAATTCTCTCAGAGAATGTCTTCTCTTTGTCTTTTTCCTATTGGCATCAGCTTTCTTCATCTGCCCCATGGCACTTACCATCATTTCTGAGGTTTACATGCAACACTAGACTTCTGAAGGTTGTTCTCTTAGCAGATTTGATGTCAGCATTATGATTACTATAGGAAGGGGTTGTAGACATTTTTAACTACTTAACTGTTCATGGCTGGTTACTCATTTTTGCACATGAACAACAGGTACTACAACTTGTTTGATCCTGTAATTGTATTATCTTAAAATTTAATAACACCTTTCTTAAATTACAAGTATACAGAGCAGTGGCAGCAAGACACAAAAATATTTTTATTAGCACTATTCAATATAAATCAAGCCTGATGCTTTGTGCCTGTAATTCCAGCACTCAGAAGGTTGTGTAGAGGGGTGGGGAAGGTATGGTGGCTGCACCTTTTACAAGAACAAACAATAAACAAGCACTTAAAACTTTTCAGGATTATTTTTTTGTAAAAAGATGGGGAACCATTTAGCCCGGGTCAGCCTTAAATTTGAGCCTTGGTATATATCCCAAAGATGGCTTTGAATTTCTTTCTAAAAATGCTTTTATGTTTATGTCCTGTACTCGTGTATGCCGCCATCTCCATAAGGAGTTCAGAAGATGCCTGGCCTGAGTCAGTTCTCTCCCTTCAGCATATAGGTTCCAGAGAGGTAATTGAGGTCTGGAGGCTAGGCAGTAAGTTCCTTTTCCTGCTAAACCATCTTAGCAGCCCCAGATCTGGAATCTTCTATCCTCTAGCCTCCACCCCAGGGATTGTAGGTCTGCTCCACCATTCTCACTTTTATCCCTGAGAGTATTAAAGGTCCAAAAGATAACCAGCTAAAAATTTCTTTTTCTAAAAGTCTGAAGTCATGGCATCTCCAGAAAAGATGAGATCCTCACAATCCCTTATACTGAAAGTCAGACGAAGTCACCTGGTGGAAGACACATTGCGTCAATTAAGACAAGTGGAAGACTTTGACCTTAGGAAGAATCTATCGGTAATAATAATAATAATAATAATAATAATAATAATAATAATAATAATTTCACTGGATTCTCTCTCTCTCTCTCTCTCTCTTTCTTCTCTCTCTCTCTCTCTCTCTCTCTCTCTCTCTCTCTCTCCCTCTCTCTCTCTCTCTCTCTTTGTGGGAAGGAACCTTCATAATTAAGAAGCAGCATTCACAACCCTGGTTTTCAGAAATACCCCCTTTCCCTTGAGACAATAGAATGTTTAATTACATATTAGTTGCAGGTTAACTTAACTATTGATGGTTAAAATGAATCATTCCAATACTTAATGTCATAAAAATAACCATTTATTTAAAAAATCTTCTAGTGCAGCTGAATTTCTGGGTGTCTTTTTTTTTGATGAATATGTTTGTATTTGTGAGGCAAGGAATAAAGCCAGAGTTTCCACACATGCTAAGCAAGTGCTTTACCATGAGCTACATTCCCACCCATACATGTTTTTGATTGAGTTTGTTCACATATCCAAAAGTTAGGTGGGGACTGACTATGCTATGCTATTACTGGCTGAGGACATTGGGTTATACTTTAATGTTCTTTTTCCTCTTGGGACCAGCAAGTGTGTTCTTCTCAGAGCAGTGCTGGAAATGCAATCTAGTAACCATTAAATATTGTTTGAACCAAAAAAGACTCATAAATGAACCCAAGCCAAAGACTGGGAACATATACTAACTTCTTAATGAGAGACATTGCAAAATCATATTCAAAATAATTCAATCAAGAAATAGTGAAGAACTGAGACGATCTATACACCCAACAGATAGCAAGTGTTAACAGGCACATTTCCCCACATTGTAGGTCTAGGCTCTGCAATATAGGTTTTGATTCCTGCCACTCTTTGTTTAATCCTTTGTGGATGCCTGGTGAGTGTTTATTGTGTAGCACCTAAGGCCATATTACATACAGAACAGAATAATGACAAATGCTGTGGGTAAGAGCTGGAGCCTGGAGTTCCAAAGGGAGTGGATTTTCCTGATACCAGCTGAGACTGTAAGTGGTCAATTCCCAGAGAAAACAGATCCTGGAAGAGAGTACTCAAACCAGAAAGGGCTATTTCCTAGCATGTGATTTAAATAGAAAATAATAATAATAATAATAAAACAAGTTTATTTTATAAGCCAGACTCCTTTGGTATTTAGTTTTCTTATACTTTTGTCTGTGAGGAAGATATCAGTAGAAAATTCTTTCCTCTGTAGGAAATGACTCTCCTTTAAGAGAGAAGTTAACTTCAAGACTTATACAAAATAGACTGAGCAAGACAAGACTATCTTTCCTAACGCTTGTCATCACTGTGAGACCTGAGCAAGCCAAAGCATTTGATCAAACAGTAGCAGGTGCGCTCTCTCAGGCAGACAAGAAGGGCGACATCTGAGAAAGTGAAACTTGAGGATACATACACATATTCAAAATACAAGGCATGGGAGAGCTATAGTGCTTGTCGCGCATGCCTAAGGACCCAATTTAATCCCTAGCACCAAAAAAATCAGGTATATAAATTAATGAAAGCAATTAAGTTAGCCAGAAAAGGAATTGTCAGAATTGGCAGGGTAAAATCAAGTCAACACATGGCCATCAAATCCAGAAACATGGAGAACTGCTTCTTGTTTTTTGTTTGTTTGTTTTTAGATGTATTTATTTATTATTATTTGCAAGTATACTGTAGCTGTCTTCAGTCAACCCAGAAGATGGCATCAGATCTCATTATGGATCGTTGTGACCCACCATGTGGTTGCTGGGATTTGAACTCGGGACCTTTGGAAGAACAGTCAGTGCTTTTAACTGCTGAGCCATCTCTCCAGCCCTGCCCCCTGCCCAACTTTTGAGAACTGTTATCCCACGCTCACTAGAAGGGCTGCTTACTAGAAGTACTTTGAGGAGGGGCTAGAGAACACAAATAGCTGTTCATTAGGCCAAGGTTGCTCAGTCTGAAAGCTACTATGAAGACAGACAAGGTGGAATAACTTGAGAATTTCCTGACTCATGGGTTTAATGCATATTAAATTTTATATCAAGATACTCTTCCTTCTAGTGGTAAGTGTGTCACTCTAAAGGATCCGCTCACCGACTTACCAACCTGGGAAGAAATGGGCTCCTGGCTTTCACTGCTGGGCAGCAAACTGAGGGAAGATAGGGTGTGAGAAGGAAAAGAACTGTATGAATCTTGCCATTTTAGTGAGCTCAAGAAGACCAGAACACACTGAAGACTTTTACATCAAGACCAAGGAGCTATATTTTAAATAACAGCCTTGAAATAAATTTTCTTTCTTTAGGTTGAATTTATTAATGAAACTCCTCCTGAGGGTTTGGGAGTGAGTTCGGAGTTCTTCCACTGTATATTTGAAGAGATGACAGACCCCAAATATGAAATGTTCATGTACCCTGAAAAGGGTTCCAACATGTGGTTTCCAGTCAATGTAAGTTCTGTCTTTCTCATAAAACACATTACATGCTGCAATATGAAAACCACAGTGTAAAATCAGGACTGTGCCACTTGGCTTCTCTATTTTGAGTAGTACCACATCACCTGTGGAACTGCAGCTGTGCTCTGGCATGATTAGGCAATTTGTGGAAAACCATGTCCTGGCATGTGTCCTTAATTTTTAGAGTTATAATGCAGTATGTTTCAAATTAGTAGAGAGAAACTGTAGGTAAACTAGTAGAGATAGCTGTGAATTCTGAGATGTTGGTTGACTCTTTTGACTATAATTATTTTTCATTTTTATCTTTTTAAAAATTGTCTTATTCAGTGCCTTACTATATATTCCAAGCTATCCTTGAACTCACAGTTCTCCTGCCTCTACCTTCTAAATGCTTTGGATTGTAGGCGTGCACCACACTTAGTAAAGCCCTCACTTTAAAGCACATTCATACAGTTCTGTTAAGTAAAAAACAGACCACACACACACACACACACACACAATTTTATATTAATTTATATATGGCTTGATAAAACAGTAAAATTAAGTTGAACCAGAGTGTGTATTACAAATTATGGGATGGAAAACTGACTGGGAGAGGCCTTTGCAGATTGTGCTGCGCTTTAACTCATTTCAGAATTCCAGCAGTGGAGTGAATAGGGTAAGGAGAACTGGGAGAAAACTCACCCTGTGAGTCACTGAACCTCAGAACCTGCTCCCATCCAGAAAGGTACTGGAGCAGGGATCCCGGAATGTCACACTAGGATAGCTTCCTCCCTGGGCTACTGTTTTGGTCTGGAAAGTTTTTTGTCCTTTAGTTTTGGTTTCTCTAACGAGGACAACAAGATGCAGAGAAGAAAAATGCGTTGGTCTGTTTTTGTTGGTACTTTGTTAAGGAGCTCAGAGGTCAAAATCCAAGGGCATGGTGCTGACATAAATCAGCTCTCAAGAGGTCTCCTAACACAAGGCATCATGACAGGATTGTCTGCAGGCAAAGGGTCTACATTGTAAGACAGTATTCCAGAGTGACAACGAGGCCCCATGAGCGCCACTCCAGTGGTAAGCCCCATGTGGGGCTGCATTGCCAAATGGAGCCACCATTCCTGGAACACTCATCTGGCGTTCATTCTGCTAAATTGAAATCTTGCTACAGAACAACCATCCTTCCTTATTGTCACCTGTGTCCATGAATTGGACAGTCAGGACCTTAAAATTCCAAAGGAAAACTTTGTAATTCCACCCGAGCATGATTCTACATTTCAGAAATACTACCACTAACCAAAAATTCATTTATTTAATGTTCTGTATTGTTAATCTATATTGAAAATTATGCAAGAAGCTGGGCATGGCAGCACAGGGCTGTAACCACTCTCTTAGAAGGTACAGGCAAGAGGAGTTCAAGGTCACCCTCAGCTATACAGTTAGTTTTGAGAACTATCAAAAGAAAGTTTTCTCAGTATGTCTCAAGCAAGCAAACAAAAACAAATAAACATAAAGAATAGAAAGAGCATTATGGAAAAATTGAAATTGTATTACAACTTATAAAAGAGTCTGAATTTTTTATTCTTTGAAACTCAGTTTTTGTCTAACGTGATGTTAATTAGAAAAGGGAGCTAAAATTTGTTCTTTTATTGGTCTAGTTGTGCCTTTGTAGAACTGATTATTTATAATAGCTTAGGAACTTTTTTCAAATGTATTTTCCAGCCCAAGTTTGAGAAGAGCAGCTATTTCCTATTTGGAATCTTGTGTGGACTCTCCCTACATAACATAAAGGTTATCAACCTTCCTTTCCCACTGGCTTTATACAAAAAACTTTTGAACCAAAAACCATCTTTGGAAGACTTAAAAGAACTTAGTCTTCTCTTGGGGAGGTAAGTACATATATTTGCTTTATGAAAGCAGCATTAAGTACCATCTTTTTAAGTATAAATAATATCACACATGACACAGATAAGTTATTCAATTTTAATATTGTGTGTCCTGTAGGTGGGCTTCCATTAGCATGACTTGCTGTAAATAGAGTAAGCCTTCAGAAATGAAGAAAAAGCAGATGTTCCTCTGATCAAAAAACTAGTATAATAAAGAGTTTGGACCTGGGTTCTTTATCACGGTGGAAAGTACTTAGGCGAGTTCTCAGGATGAACATGGGTCATCCTTCTTATCCTATAAATATGTATGATGCTATAAGTGCATATACATATATAGATATGGTTTACAAATGTATGCAATGTATAAGTGCACATATATGTAGCTTATAAACAGATGCAGTGTTGTAAATATATGTAATGTGATTTATAAGTAAATTAGTGCTATAAGTGCATATATATATGACTTATAAATACAGTGTTATAAGTTCATATATACATGTGGTTTATAATAAATATATCACGATATGTGCATGCACATAGTTGTGGTTTATGAATAGATACAGTAATATAAACATGTATATATACAGAGATATGATTTATAAATATAGTGTGATAAGATGGTATAGATGTGATTTGTAAAAATATGGTACTATGACTATGTTTATACAGAGATATAATTTATAAATAGATACAGTGTTATAAGTGTACATATTTAGATGTGGTTTATTAATATAGTGCTATAGTACATTTATATGGTTTATAAATTTAGTTAGTACCGTAAGTGCATATACATGTGGTTTATGAAGAAATAGTGCCATAAGTGAATATGAATATGGTTTATCCAAAAATAAAAGCATGTTCAGGTTCACTAGGAACTAAGTGGATAAAATGTCCTTTTTCTGCCACAAATTTTTCTTAAAGTGTTGATAAAAAATTGCATGAAATGATTCTTTTTTTTTTTTTCGTGGCCCATTAGTGGTAGGGTTTATTAAAGAAGGGTTTATCAAGAGTGACAATTTGACATTTTGGCCTTTTCTGTTTTGAATGTTTTGATTGGGTATCCAACCCGGTGCCTCCTCCTTTTTAAACAGCGCATCTACTGAGCCATAACCACAGGCATGTGGTTGTTTTAGTTCTCTTTGTGGCAGGTGCTTCAGAGCATGTGATGTATTTGAAAGTGTCTAGGGTCACTACTCACTAGATGACAACCTTTAACTGTGACAACCAAAGACACTCCAGACTTGACAAAGTAAATTCTCTCTGCTTTAGAGTCTTGTCTGCATAATCATTTTCACAATACACAGCACTATCAATGAGGTAGAGTAGAATAACAAATCAAATTCTAAATCAAGATTATTCTAAGAAGATGAGTGAGAAGGAGTAGGAGACAAAATTTATACTTAATTTTGTGCATGTCTGTAGTACTTAATTTTCCCCATTGAATGATTATTACTTTGAAATTTTATAACATCAAATATATCATTTTAAATCAATTTTCAATAGGAATTTGCAAGAAGTTCTAAATTGTGAGGCTGGTGATATTGAAGAACTTGACATGTATTTTTCTGTAAGTAGCAAGAAATCTTGATTATAGATTGGCTTTAATCAGTTTTTGTTGTATGTATGTATGCATGTATGAATGTATGTATGTATGTATGTTTTAGTGTCACAAGGAGTTGCTAGAGATTGCACCTATGTCAATAAAGTATCCCCAGCCATCATCTATTACTTTGAAAATAATTTTATTATAGAACCTTTAATATGAATTATCAATATTTTTAAAGATAATTAATTTCTATAAAATTTTAGGGATGGTATAAGGATAATAACGACAGATTCACATTTATGTTTATCGGTTGATTATATTTTGGTTATAGATATACTGGGATCAAAAAGATGTTAATTTAATTCCAAATGGGATCTCTGTGCCTGTGAACGAAACCAACAAGTAAGTTTAGAGACCTAAAATATTTACTTTGAAAAGGCATAAAATGTTTGCATTGATACAATTTAAAGTATATTTGAGCTTCTTGGATGTTTGTTTTAGTTTTTTTTTTTTTTAGAATGCTAAACAAGTAGGAGAAGAGAAGAAATGATTCAATAATAAACATTTTTGTCTTTTAAGGTATATTTTTAGTCCCTATTCTCTGCCACAATATATTCTAGATATTGGTAACAGAAGCTTGAAAAGGGCACAATATGTAACTTATATCCTAGTGGTCAGAAAGCTGACACCCAAATAGACAATCATGTAATGTATCAAATAAACCAGTTGGTACCAGTTTATGGGATCTGACTGCAAAATTTTCATCACTGTTCGAAGTTTATTATTTGAAGTATTAGTAATTTGAAGTCAGCCATGGCAGGAATATTTAGACCATAAACATTGGCAAATGATACAAATGAGGTTTTCCTACCTGTCTTTTCTGTTTCCCTTCCCTCTGTCTTCTCTGTATTTCTCTTCCTTTCTGTCTCCTGACATCCCACCCTCCTCCCCCTTCCTTTCGGGAATCTGGTTGTTACACTGGCAGCACATGACTGGTTACAGGGAGGACAGAGAGAGGTGGTTCAAATAGGCTAGTTACAAAAGCTGTTTAAAGGGGTGGTGGTGGGGTGGCGGTGGACATGTGCCTAGTGGACATGTTTCTATACCCCACATAGTCCACTTTCCATTGCTGTAATGAAATATCAAATACTGGGTAACTTTATAAGGAAAAGAATTTCATTTATGTCACAGTTCTGGAAATTCAAGGACCATATCTGTGGGTGGCCTTCTTGCTAGCCTCATCTTGAGTGTGAGAGGGCAGCACCGGACAGACATGAGGAGTGTGGATGTGTATCTTTTCATCTTCCTCACTCACCTAGTAAGGCTGCCAGAGTTCAGTCATGGGGCTCTTCTGTGTTGATTTCATGTAACTGTAATCACTCTCCAAAGGTCCCACCATGAACACTATAGTTAGATCAAGTTTCTACCTTCTTAATACCCAACAATGGGAGAGATAAATCTCACCACGTATGTGCTTGCTGGACAGAGTCAAACCACATCCACACGGTGTCACTTACCACTGGGAACTCTATCATACTGTGGAAAGTGCATCCGATAATGCAAAGCCAGCCTTGCAGAACTTATTTTCATAAAGTGATCCACTAGAAAAGAGTTAGGGGGTGCGAGGAGAAGAGAGGGGCCAGCTCTGAGAATTTCATTTTCATAGGAAAATCTGATGATTGCAAAGAGAAAGCATGCCATCCTGGGGAGAATACTTATAACATGGTTTCCTGCAAACAAGGGGTAGTCAGGTAAGGATGTCAGAAAGGAATGTGTAGAGGCAAAGAAGCAAGGGCCAAATGGCCGGACTTATCCCTGTAGTTCCCTGTGGTATGAAAGCATATGACGTTCCATGGTCACCATACTCCATAAATTTTGGAATTTTGACCATTCTTTAAGCTAACTATTTACTATGCAGTAAATTCTTCTGATGCTGGAGAGCAGCTAGTGAGGGAAAATAGCTAAGCTACAATATTTAGTAGGTAAGATTGTTACAAAGCATTTTCCATGTATAATGAGCCCACTGGGACATGTCCCTGTTCAAAGACAAATATTCAGATTGGAGATAAAATTACTCCTTATAATAAGGAAAATGAGAATACCATAGAGTCAGAGTCTTTCTCTTATATTCTCTAAGGACCTTTTTTTTCTAGTTAGTCAGGTTTTCATTTCCCTGTCTTGTATAGACTTGTTGGCTACACAGAAGATATACTTTTCATTCTCAATAGAGTAAAGAGAGAAAAATAGATAGTATTGTAGTCACAGATAAGGCATGTCATTTATTTTTATTTTTCTTCCCTCAAGGAAAGACTATGTGTCTAAGTGTGTTGATTACATTTTTAACATCTCTATAAAGACGATTTATGAAGAATTTCATAGAGGATTTTACAAGGTGTGTAACTGGGATATAATTAGGAAATTCCAGCCCGAAGAACTAATGACAGCAATGATTGGAAATGCTACTTGTGACTGGAAACAATTTGAAAATGTAAGTGGTATCCCAAGTACCCTTTAACGGTTCCAAATAACTGATGCATATCCTTCCTAAAACTTTTTCTCTTTTTTTCTCTTGTTCTAAAGAATTCAAAGTATAGAGCTGGATATGACAAATCACACCCAACTATTCTGCTGTTTTGGAAAGCTTTCCATGACTTAACTTTGGATGAAAAGAAAAAATTCCTCTGTAAGTACTATAATACATATCCACTTTTCAGGTAATAGATCATTTTAATGGCAAGGCACATATATGTGTAGAGCACAAACCCCCAAAGCCATGATTTTTCTAGGCTTCCCCTGCCCCTGCCCCCGCCCCTGCCCCTGTGCAGTTTTTCTGCACAAAAAGTGTGCTCAATATTTATTAAATGTGATCATTATTTCTTCTTATGTATCTTGAAATTTTCTAGATGAAAATTCTTAACAAAATTGTATTCCTTTCTAGTGTTTCTTACAGGATGTGATAGGCTGCATGTGAAAGGCATACAGAATGAAGGGATAGTATTCCGGTGTCCTGAAACCTTCAGTGAAGAAGATAACCTAAGATCATTGACATGTTACAGTATGCTAGACCTGCCTAAGTATTCCTCAAAGAGAAGAATGAAGGAAGCACTTCAGGTTGCAATCAACAGTAACAAGGGATTTGTCTCACAGGAATGATGCAGAAACATTCACCTCCCAGCAGTTCACAGCCTCAGGAATTAGGCTTTTCACTTTGGGATTCTTCTGTCTTTCCTTAATCTAAGTAGGGACAAGAGGTTAAAGGATTTTACTTTAATTGCACAGTTTTTGAGATAAATAAGTTATAAATTAATATTTTAGTGAAAAATATCTGTAAAACATGAGGTGCATTGTTAATTTTGCTGCTTTAGAATGTTTGTTTGGGTTGAAATATTTCCAGAACAACAATGTTCATTTAATAATATACTAAAGATTTAAAATGTTCAATATTGTGAGCTAAAGAGAGAGATCAGTGGTTAAGATCACTGGCTGCTCTTCCAGAGAACCAGGGCTCAATTCCCAGCACCCACATGCCTGCTCACATCCCGTCTGTAACTCAAGTCCTTGGGGATCCAACACTCTGCTCTGGCCTCCAAGACATTCCAGGGATATGGTACACAGATATCCATGCCACCAAAACAGTCATACACCTAAATTAAAATAAAAAATAAAATAAAATAAAATAGTGTTTATTTAAAGTTTTATTGTACCAATAATAAACTATTAGTTTGAAAATATTAAGAAACCATGTTTGGAAAGCTTTCAACATGTTTTTGAAGCATATAGGTGTATATTTTATATTAAGGAATATATTTAGAGTTGTGATTTTAGAAAATTCTAAATGATTTATTTTCAACTTCTAAGTGTTGACATTTATTATTCGTCAAAGATATCTATACTTAGTACAGTGTTGCAAAAATACATTCTAAATATAGTTACTGTTATTTTAGTAAAATACTGAAAACAATCAGGAACTCATACCTACTTGTGGTTGGCAAAATGTGAAGAAAGTTGAAATATGTCTTATTATGANGCTANAGAGTAAATTAACAAAGCAACATAACTGCTATGGGAAATGACCAATACATCTTGTATACTAGTTCTACTTAATATTAAAACTTAAATTGAATTACACAGCTTTGAAATGATCTCATAAACAAATATAATTTGTCATAAGAATTACATATATGCTGCTGTGACAATCACTCATCATAAAAGTTCCATTTCTGTAAAGATGTTGTATCTTTATAGACTTATCAGACTTTATATGTGAGGTATTTACTGGACTCCAAAGGAGCCAAATAAGCTAATTAAAAATAGATCATTTAAAGATAATAAAATGATTGTCATCAATTNCAACAACAAAAGCAAATAAATCATTAGAAGAGGGAATATGCTTCAGCTAATTCTCGGATCCCAACAATGCTCCAATACCAGACAAAGATGTCACAGAGAAAGAAAACCATAGATATCTTACGTGAACAGACACCAAAATCCTTCCCTACATTTTAATATACTTAGAACATCCAATACAATATAGAGCATCATGTCTCACAACCAAGTAGGAATTAACCCGGAGATGCACTTAAAAATCAACTACATCTCAACTGACTGATAGGGAAGAATGCCCATATAATACCTCAGAATAGACAGAAAGGTAACTGAGCAAAATGTAGCACCTAGTCATGTATGAGAACGCAAACAAGGCCTAAAGGAAACTGCCAATTTGATAAAACCTAGATACAGTTGACTTCTTAATGGCAAAAGACTAAATGCTGCCCACTGCCAAGAGGATGGGAAGACCTATCATGTACATGTAACATTGTGTTCAGGATATGAATTTATATTATAAATAATGACAATAAAAGACATTAATTCAAAACCAAAGAACAAAAAGCCTTATTTTTAGATTATATTAGCTATGTAGAAGAGTCTTAAAAAGCACATTAAATAAATGTAGAAAGAGCTCAGGACTCAAGATCACAAACACACAGTGAATTGGAAAATCATTGTCATCTACCATATGAAGAATAGGAAATAACAGAGGGTAATTTTAATGTTTTTAAATATTTTATAATGAAAACTATATTGTTTAAAGAAACTAAAGAAGTCTTAAATCAATATGTATACAAAGATCATATTTACTGACCGCAACATGCTATTATTCCAAGGTTTGTGGGTATGTGTGTTTGTGTGTGTGTATGATACGTACTTGTGTGTATATCTTTGTCTCTGTGTGTATATGTGTGTATGTGGTTTGTATTTGTGTGTATCTTTGCATGTGGTGTTTATGTGTGCATATCTGTGTCTCTGTATGTGTGTCTGTGTCTATATTTCTGTGTGTATTGTGTGTGTGTCTGTGCATGTGGTATGTGTCTGACCGTCTATGTCTGTGTATGAGACTTACTGTGATGCTTGAGAGAATGTTTGGTCTTAGACCTAGAAAAGCTGAGTCTACTGACTAGCACATGTAGTCAAATGATCATTTAATTTAATTTCAGCAATGTATTCTGTTGGCATTGATAAATGGATCCTAAAGTATATTGAGCAAAGGGCTCAGAATAGCTGAGGCATAATTTTAAAAGAGCGATGAAAGGTAAAGGGTATGGTGGTTTGAATGAGAATGGTCCAATACGCTAAGATATTTAAATACTTGGTTCCCAGTTGGTGGCCCTATGTGGGTAGGCTTAAAAGTGGTGGCCTTGCTGTAAGAAGTGTCATTGAGGGTGGACTTTGGGGTTTCAAAAGTTATGCACCATTGCCAGTTGTCATGGTTTGCTTCATGCTTATAGATCAAGGTCAAATCTTCCAGCTGCATCCACCATGCTTGCCTGCTCTTCTGCCACACTTCCCCACTGTGGTTGTGTTGGACTCTTATCCCTCTGGAACTATAGCTCCAAATAAACTTCCCTTCTATAAGATGCCTTGCTTATGATGTTTTATTATAGCAATAGAAAAGTAACTAATACAGGGGGCTTCCATATATTGATTTTGTGACTCCCTTTGAGTATAAAGTGAAAAGGATGGTGTGAATTGAGAGAGGGTATGCACAGGTCACTAGTTCACATAGAACAAAACTGAAAAGTCAGAAATATGTCCAACAACATATAGCCAACCAAGATTCCCTTTCCTCATATCTGGGAGTAGAACCTAGAACTTTGTACATGCTAGCCAAGTATTCGGAGTTATATACCCTAACCCTTGGTTAGAACATAGGCCTGAGTTAGACCTCACTTCCCTGCAGTTCTCTCTGGGATACAGAGTTAACGTGCCGTCTGTACTGTGACCCAACAGAAACCCCACATTTATGGCCTTGGCCAGGATCTGGCTTCTCCATGCTTTTATATTGCATACACTATACTAAAATAAGTTTCATGGTGTCAAATTCCTGCTACCCCTAGAAGATTATTAAAAAGTCAGATTTTTTTTCTTCTGGTGATTGAGCTGAGATGTTCCAGGAAGACTTTTCTGGGAAAGGTGCCCCCCAAAGATGCTCTCTGAAGGGGTTCCTTTGGTCTCTCCCATTATTCCTCTCATGCCCCCACCCCCACCTCATCCCATTTGTTAATGACATTCCTTTCCAGGTTTTCCCATCCTTTGATTTTATTTCTTCTCCCCCCCTTTATGCTCATGCTGTCTGTCTGTCTCTATCTCTTTGTGTCTCTGTCTATCTCTTTGTGTCTCTGTCTCTGTCTGTCTCTGTCTCTGTCTCT
>NC_034591.1:76194316-76195259 GCF_900095145.1 Mus pahari
TCTCTCTCTCTCTCTCTCTCTCTCTCTCTCTCTCTCTCTCTCTCTGTGTGTGTGTGTGTGTTATGCATGAATATATATGGGTATGTGAGTTTATGGGTGTATTTGAATGTCCATGTCTATGTGGGCCAGAGTTTGAGTTTTAATTCTTCCTCTACCATTCTCTCCTAACTTTTGGAGACAGATTTATTGAACCTAGACTACTTTGTCTCACCTAGAATCTGCCTCTCTTGGCTCTTTCATGGAAGCTGGGATGTAGGACCAACCACAGGTCCTCACACTTACATAGCAAACACTTTGCCCATGAAGCCTTCTTCCCAATGCTGACCTCAATTATTTCTGGACATTTACATTTAAGGTCTATTTTCAACAGCATATAATAAATGGGTTGCTTGTTTATGTTTTAGTTTATAACAAACTTCATGAGTGTTTGTTGTTTTCTTCTTAGAGACAGTCTTCTTTTTTGCCCATGCAGGCTGTGGCTTTATGGGTTCAAGAGATCCTCTTACCTCAGTGCTGGCTAGCTGGTACCACAGGCATGTGCCACCACACCTGGCTTCTTTTGAAACAAGTCTTGATGCTGGGACACTTTGGAAGTTTTCCCCTTAAATTTTAATTTTCAGGTAGTTTTACTATAATGTACTTTGGTTTTCTTTCTTTTTGATCCTAGCTTGATTTGTTCCATTGTGAGAACAGTTTGGTTTTTTCTGGTTTTCAGATGTGGATGAGTGCCCAGTTTCACAACTACCTGTGAGTTCGACATCTAGGACTCCAGGTATGCATGCTCTCTCTGGGTATGCGTGCTCTCTCTGGGTATGTGTGCTCTCTCTGGGTATGTGTGCTCTCTCTCTGGGTATGTGTGCTCTCTCTCCGGGTATGTGTGCTCTCTCCGGGTATGTGTGCTCTCTCTCCGGGTATGTGTGCTCTCTCTCCGGGTATGTGTGCT
>NC_034591.1:76195629-76197787 GCF_900095145.1 Mus pahari
GGGTATGTGTGCTCTCTCTGGGTATGTGTGCTCTCTCCAGCCGAGAGTTATGTGTGCTCTTGTCCTGGCCAAGCTTCACTTCATGGAACTTTCTGACACCTTCCAATTCTCTAGCCTCTTGGCATGCATTAGGTTTTCTATGTTTTTAACTTTAGTTCTTACACTTTTTAAGGTGTAAAATTTTAGTTTCTTCATGAAAATTTTCATATTGTCATTTTGTCTGAGCTATTGATCACACTTACCATTTTTTATTTTTTTAATTGGCATACATTACTTGTGTCATGTAATAGGTTTCAGTGTGACATTTTCATAAATAGAAAA
This sequence comes from Mus pahari, assembly GCF_900095145.1. NCBI lineage: Eukaryota > Metazoa > Chordata > Mammalia > Rodentia > Muridae > Mus > Mus pahari. The sequence continues at coordinate 76,195,951 of NC_034591.1, forward strand.
TGGGTTTTGAGTATAGCCAACCCCTATATTATCTTTGAGGTGGTGACTGAGCAGTTAAGAGAACCTATTCTTTCAGAGGACCTAGGCTTGATTCCCTGACAACCCTTTGTGACTCCAGTCCCAGGAGACCTGATGCACTCTTTTGATATTGTTGGACATCAACCATGCATTTGGTGCACATACATATATGTAGACAAAATGCTCATATACATAAAAATAATAAGTCATTTTTAAAAATTAGATTTTGTTCTTACTTCTCCCTTCTTTATCCTTAATTGGCTATTGTACTTCCATGCCATTCTTTGTACTCTCCTAAATCGCATATATTAAAGGGAACATGTTACTTGACTTCACTCTTCACTTAGTGTCCGTGCATGACGTGGTCATCATTTGGCATTTCTCTGCCCTTTCCATGGTATACTGAGTAAAACAAATCTGTTGAGCTCTTGGTGTTTTCTGCGAGGAGGACATCAGGTCACAGGAGTGAAGAGGGTTAGCTGGCTCCACCTACAGAGCAGAGTTGCAGCCTTTAAGGCTCAGTCCCTTCTGTGTATCTCCACATTTCGCCAGTGACTTCCCTGTGACCGACCCAATGGCTTTCTCAGCCTTACCTTTGAGAAACACTAATCTTTTCTTATCTGTACACATCACATGTATGTTGTAATGCACTCAGAATTATAGAGAGTGCTCTGTGAGGGTTCAGCCTATTTCTGAACATTTGGTTCCGGATGGGACATTTGGCCATTCTTCCGAGAATGCTGTATTTTTTCTGTGATGTAGGTCATTTATAGTCCAGGGAATGTTTTTCTTCCTTCCCCGTCTTATATTTTATCCTTTGCCTCCTACTTGTCTCTTTCTACACAAGAATCAAACGTAGTATTGTGGTTTCACTTTCCATACTTCAATTTAGTACGCAGCCTACCTACAATCCAAAACTATTAAACGGAAACAAGCATCTCATATAATTTAACTTGTTGAATAGGTCTAAGTAGTTTGATGAAATCACATGCCATCTTATTCTGTTTCACCCAACATATAAACCATCTTTTAGCTTTTCCACACTGACATGGAGGTATCACAGTGCCTGTGTTCAAGTACCCCTGACTTAGTTATCGTTCCATGGTATATTAGTAGTGATATGGGAAGTTTTAATACACTTAAGTATTTTCTTGAAGTAAAAATTTGAATGTTTATAAAAAGGTGTGTACTCACAGGAAAACATAACCTACAGTTCCAGACTACTGACATTTCTGGCCTCCACTGAGACCTGTGAACAGAGTGCTTTATAGATGGAGAGGGTACAATATCCCCAACCTGGCTTCAAGATGATTGAGACATGAATGCAATGGAAATTATAGATTTTTATATTAATATAGTCCCAGTGTAATGTTTAATGTAGGATTTTGTATGTGGGCCATCAAGAAAGTATGTTCAGTGAAAGATATTCATTCTTTAAAAAGAAAATACTAGTGTTCATGGGAATAGATAATCCAGTTTTCTTTTTCTTTTTAGTGTTTCAAACAAGAAGTTACAGATATCAGTGAAAAGTTTTAAGAATATGAGAATAACATTTTGCTGTCCTGATCCTGAACATTTGAGTCAAAAGTAGGGAGAAAGCCCAACCACAACAACAATAACAAAATGTCAGGAATCAATAAACACTTCTCATTGTTAACTCCTAATATTAATAGTCTCAATTCCCCAATAAAAAGACAGACTGATCAATTGGATTAGAAAACAGGATCGTCCCAGAGACCACCCCAGTCGGGAATCCATCCCATCGTCAGCAACCAAACCTAGATACTAATGCNCATGCCAGCAAGATTCTGCTGAAGGG
>NC_034591.1:76198474-76231529 GCF_900095145.1 Mus pahari
AGACAGGGTTTCTCTGTGTAGCCCTGACTGTCCTGGAACTCACTCTGTAGACCAGGCTGGCCTCAAACTCAGAAATCCACCTGCCTCTGCCTCCCGAGTGCTGAGATTACAGGCGTGTGCCACCACGCCCGGCGTGGGTGACCTTATTACCCACCATCACCAACAGACATAAGCTAAACAGAAATGCTGGAATTAAGTAACATCACAAAATAAATGGGCTCAGCAGACAGCTATAGTACATTCCAACTAAACACAAAAGAATATACTCTCATCACAGAAGCTCAAAAAATATATACATATAAGAAAGAAATATAAATTGAGTCACCAAATTACAGGGAGACATTGCTACAACTAGGCATCTTATGGCACAGAGTAAACATCCAGGGCTAGGAATAGTTTGCTTCTTGTTGAGTCACTGGCTAAAGTGACCCATTGAAACCCTCCTGAGGAGGTTTGAATGAATGGCTCTCATAGACTCATATATTTGAATGCTTAGTTCCCATATAGTGGAACTTCCCATTTCGGAAGGATTAGGACGTATGGCCTTTTTTGAGAAAGTGTGGCCATATTAGAGGAGGTGTGTTACTGGAAGTAAGCTCTGAGGTTTCAAAAGTCATGCCAGGTCCAGTCTTATGGAACAGATGTGAACTTTCAGCTCCTGCCATAGTGCCATATCTCCCTGCCTGCTGCCACATTCCCTACAATGATGATCATGAAGTAACTCTCTGAAACTGTAAGCAAGGGCTCAATTAAATGCTTCCTTTTATAAGTTGCTTTGGTCATGGTATCTTCTTATAGCACTAGAGCAGTAAAGAGACTCCCCAAACAACAGGCTATTGGATGCTCTCTACAACCTCATGATAATGTTCTATACCCATACCTGGGAGGTAATCTGTAATCATAAATAACTCTCCACTATAAACCCTTGCAACTTACAACCACCTGCCTGCAAGATATACTGGTGCAATGGTGGCACAAATGTTACAGGAGAAACCAGCCACTTTCTGATTAGATTTAAGGCCCACTGCATGAGCTGGGATCTATATCTGACTACCTGATACTATTGCTAAAGTGGCCAAGAACATGAGACCTACATGAGTAGGTCATGGGTTTGTGGACAAACCTAATACTATTTTATTCTACTAAAGGAACATAGTTATAAACTGACTTCTAATAATATACAGTTGTATATCAATGCCTCTCTCTGGCCAGATCAGAGAAGCTTGTTCTTTCAGAAGATGGGAACTAACACAGAAACTCAAAACTGGACAGCAAGAAGAGAGTGAGAATCTCTGGAGCACTCACTCCTAAGTGGGATACCTTCATCAAAGTCCTCCCTCAAGGCACAGGGATCTATGCAGAAGATAAGTGGATTGATTATACGAACCAGAGGTGATGGATAACACTAAGGAATCAGTGTCTTCTAATGAGACTGTGGCAGCACACATAAAACCTGTACAAGATACACAGGGTCCCAGCATTGACAGGGGAAAGAAGGTGCAGGTTACATCCACAACGTGGAAGCTCTCTGTAATTCCTATCCAGTGGCAAAGGAAAAAAATCAGGTTTTTTTTCCAAGGGAGTCTCACTGGGTAACTTAACCAAATTTAAGAGCAAGCCCCATACCCAACTCTAATTCAATGTTATATTTGTAGACTTTTTATCCTTTAGCTTTGTTTAGACATTTTTGAGGGGGTCTTATTGGTTCTTTGATTTCTTATTTAGATTTCTCTTTTGGTATTTTTGAAGGTTTTTTAAAAAGCAAGTATGTTTATAGAATTACATTTCCTTTATGGTTTCTGATTCTCTTCTGTGTCACTGTGAATTTAAGTTACCATCTGGTATCATTTCCTTGCTCTAATTACAGCTTTGCTCACATCTAATCCCCCCCACACAGTTAATAACAAGAGATATTAATAACAGTTATAGCCTCCCAACAGAGTTATATATAGTTTTCTACAGTTGCTCCACAAATCAGTTGGAGAAATACATGCATATATTGTCTTTAATAATTACACAATTATTCTGGTGACCCTCCAAGAAGTTACTTTAACCTTTATCTGATAACTCTTAGGGAAGGAGTCCTAGATTCTTGGCTACATCTTCTGTAGTGGCCATTTCTCTGAACTGAGATGGGAAAAGAAAATTGTTGGTGGTTTAGGTAGTAGCGCTCACTGTTCTGACTGCAGTTTCCTTCAATGTTTCAAATGCAGTATGTCCATGGAACAATTTGTTTTATAATTTTAACTGTAGGCTTGTTTGACTGGAGAACTTGTGTGTTGAGTTCATATACTATCATTACAAAATTCAAATAATTTTTATTTATTTATTTGTTTGTTTGTTTGTTTGTTTGTTTAATGAGACAGAGAGTCTCTACAAAACCTGGCTATCCTGGAACTCACTATGTAAATCAGGCTGCCCTCCAACTCAGTAGTCTCTCCCAGAATTAAAGGTGTGTCCTACCATGATTAGCTCATTTAATTTATTATTATTATTTTTTATAATTATTATTATAATATACCTTCTTTATTTACATTTCAAATGTTACCCCCTTTCCTCGACTCCCCTCCAAACCCCCCTATCTCATTCCCCCTCCCCCTGCTCACCAACCCACCCACTCCTGCTTCCTGTCCTCCCGTTCCCCTACATTAGGGCATTGAGCCTTCACAGGACTAAGGGTCTCACCTCCCATTGATGTCTGACAAGGCCATCCTCTGCTACATATGTGGCAGGAGCCATGGGTCCCTCCATGTGTACTCCTTGGTTGGTGGCTTAATTCCTAGGAATTATGGGGGGGTCTGGTTGTTGTTCTTCCTATGGGTTTGCAAACCAGTTCAGCTCTTTCATTGGGGATTCCATGCTCAGTCCAATGGTTGACTGCGAGCATCTGCCTCTGTATTTGTTAGGCACTGGAAGAGCCTCTCAGGAGACAGCTATAACAGGCTCCTCGTGAGCAAAAACTTGGCATCCACAAGAGTTCCTGAGTTTGGTAACTGTATATGGGACGGATCCCCCTTTGGGCAGTCTCTGGAGGGCCTTTCCTTCAGTCTTTGCTCTACACTTTGTCTCCATATTTCCTCTTTTTTTTTTGGTTTTTTGAGACAGAGTTTCTCTATGTAGCCCTGGCTGTCCTGGAACTTTCTCTGTAGACCAGGTTGGCCTCGAACTCAGAAATCCACCTGCCTCTGCCTCCCAAGTGCTGGGATTAAAGGCATGCGCCACCACTGCCTGGCTTCTGTATTTTGTTCTAACTCTGTAAAGAATTGAGTTGGAATTTTGATGGGGATTGCTTGAATCTGTAGGTTGCTTTTGGCAAGAAGGCCATTTTTACTATACTAATCCTTCCAATCAGTGATCATGGGAGATCTATCTTCTGAGGTCATCTTCAATTTCTTTCTTCAGTGACATGAAGTTCTTGTCATAAAGATCTTTCACTTGCTTAGTTAGAGTCACTCCAAGGTATGGAATAATATTTGTGACTATTGTGAAGGTTGTTGTTTCCCTAATTTCTTTCTCAGCTTGTTTATCCTTTGAGTAGTGGAAGGACCCTGATTTGTTTGAGTTAATTTTATGTCCAGCCACTTTGCTGAAGTTGTTAATCTGGTTTTGGAGTTCTCTGGTGGAATTCTGGGGGTCACTTACATATCATATCATCCACGAAGAGTGATATTTTGACTTCTTCCTTTCCAATTTGTATCCCTTTGACCTCCTTTTGATGTCTAATTGCTCTGGCTAGGACTTTGAGTACTATATTGAATTGATAGGGAGAGAGAGGGCAGCCTTGTCTAGTCTCTAATTTTAGTGGGATTGCTTCAAGTTTCTCTCCATTTAGTTTGATATTGGCTGCTGATTTGCTGTATATTGCTTTTACTATGTTTAGTTATGGGCCTTGAATTCCTGTTATTTACAAGACTTTGATCACTAAGGGGTGTTGGATTTTGTCAAATGCTTTCTCAGAATCTAATGAAATGATCATGTGGTATTTTTTCTTTGAATTTGTTTATGTAGTACATTACACTGATGGATTTCCGTATACTGAACCATTCCTGCATCCCTGGGATGAAGCCTACTTGATCATGATGGATGATCGTTTTGATGTGTTCTTGGATTCGGTTTGTGAGAATTTTATTGAGTATCTTTGCATCGATATTCATAAGGGAAATTTATCTGAAGTTCTCTTTCTTTGTTGGGTCTTTGTGTGGTTTAGGTATCAGAGTAATTGTTGCTTCATAGAATGAATTAGGTAGTGTTCCTTCTGTTTCTTTTTTGTGGAATAGTTTGAAGGGTTTTGGTATTATGTCTTCTTAGAAGGTCTGATAGAACTCTGCACTAAACCCATCTGGTCCTGGCCCTTTTTGGTTGGGAGACTATTAATGACTTCTATTATTTCTTTAGGGGTTATGGGACTGTTTAGATCATTTATTTGATCCTGATTTAACTTTGGTACCTGGTATCTGCCTAGAAAATGGACTATTTCATCTGGATTTCCCAGTTTCATTGACTATAGGCTATTGTAGTAGGATCTAATGATTTTTTTATTTCCTTGGGTTTTGTTATGTCTCCCTTTTCATTTCTGATTTTGTTGATTTGGATACTGTCTCTGTGCCCTCTGGTCAGCCTTGCTAAGGGTTTATCTCTCTTGTTTATTTTCTCAAAGAACCAGTTCTGGTTTGGTTGATTCCTTGTATAGTTCTCATTGTTTCTATGTGGTTGATATCAGCCCTGAATTTGATTATTTCCTGCTGTCTACTCCTCTTGGGAGTATTTGCTTTTTGTGTTGTTCTAGAGCTTTCAGATGTGCTGTCAACCTGCTAGTATATGCTTTCTCCTGTTTTGTTTTGTTTTGTTTTGTTTTGTTTTGTTTTGAGGCAGTCAAAGCTATGAGTTTCCCTCTTACCACTGCTTTCATTGTGTCCCATAAGTTTGGGTATGTTGTGGCTTAATTTTCATTAAATTCTAAAAAGTATTTAATTTCTTTCTTTACCTCTTCCTTGGCCAAGTGATCCTTGAGTAGGGCGTTGTTCAGCTTCCATATATATGTGAGCTTTCTGTTGTTTTTGTTGCTATTGAAGACCAGCTTTAGTCCTTGGCGATCTGATAGGATGCATGGGATTATTTCCATCTTCTTGTTGATGTCTATTTTGTGACTGATTATATGGTCATTTTTGGAGAAGGTTCAGTGAGGTGCTGAGAAGGTATATTCTTTTTTTTAGGGTAGTATGTTCTATAGATATCTGTTGAGTCCATTTGGTTCATAACTTCTGCTAGTTTCACTGTGTTGTTAGTTTCACTGTGTCTCTGCTTAATTTGTTTCCATCATCTGTCCATTAACTAGAGTGGGGTGTTGAAGTCTCCCACTATTTTGTGTGAGGTGCAATGTGTGCTTTGTGCTTTAATTAAGTTTCTTTTATGAATGTGGGTGCCCTTGTATTTGAGCACAGATGTTCAGAATTGAGAGTTCTTCTTGGTTCTTCTTCATGGGCATCTCTTTCTTTAGGTTAGGGAAGTTTTTCCTTAGGTGAATATGATGTGTCCTTAGTTATCTTTTTTGATAACTTTAGGTTAAAAGGCAATTTTATTTCATATTAGAAAGGCTACTCTAGCTTGTTTCTTGGGACAATTTGTTTGGAAAATTGTTTTCCAGCCTTTTATTATGAGGTATTGTCTGACTTTGTCACTGAGGTGGGTTTCCTGTATGCAGCAAAATGTTGGGTCCCATTTACATATCCAGGTTATTAGTCTATGTCTTTTTATTGGAGAATTGAGTCCATTGATATTAAGAGATACTAAGGAAATGTGATTGGTGTATCCTGTTATTTTTGTTGTTAAAGGTAGAATTGTGTTTACATGGCTATCTTCTTTTTGGTTTGTTAAAAGAAGATTATTTTCTTGCTTTTTCTAAGATGTAGTTTCTCACCTTTTGTTGGCATTTCCATTTATTATTCTTTGAAGAGCTGGATTTATGGAAAGATATTGTGTAAATTGGAAAGATACTGTGTAAATTTGGTTTTGTCATAGAATATCTTGGTTTCTCCATCTATGCTAATAGTTTTGCTGAGTATAGTAGCCTTGGTTGGTATTTGTGTTCTCTTAGGGTCTGTATAACATCTGCCCAGGATCTTCTGGCTTTCTTAGTCTCTGAAGAGAACTAATTCTGATAGGTCTGCCTTTTTCCCTTATTGCTTTTAATATCTTTCTTTGTTTTGTGCATTTGGTGTTTTGATGATTATGTGAAGGGAGAAATTTCTTTTCTGGTCCAATCTATTTGGAGTTAGGTAGGCTTCTTGTATGTTCATGGCATCTCTTTCTTTAGGTTAGGGAAGTTTTCTTGAATAATTTTGTTGATATTTACTGTCCCTTTATGTTAGGAATTTTCACTCTCTTCTATACCTATTATCCTTAGGTTTGGTCTTCTCATTGTGTCCTGGATTTCCTGGATGTTTTGGATTAGGAGTTTTTTGGATTTTGCATTTTCTTTTATAGTTGTGTCAATGTTTTCTATGGTATATTCTGAGCCTGAGAATTTTCTCTTTTATGTCTTGTATTCTGTTGGTGATGCTTTCATCTATGACTCCTGATCTCTTTCCTAGGTTATCTATCTCCAGGGTTGTTTCCCTTGATAATTTCTTTATTGTTTCTATTTCCATTTTTAGATCCTGGATGGTTTTGTTCAATTTCTTCACCTGTTTGGTTATGTTTCTCCTGTAAATCTTTAAGGGGATTTTTGTGTTTCCTTTTTAAATCCTTCTACCTATTAATCTGTGTTCTCCTCTATTTCTTTAAGGGGGTTATTTATCTCCTGATTAAATTCCTCTATCAGCACCATAAAATGTGATTTTAAATCCAAATCGTGCTTTTCTTGTGTGTTGGAGTATCCATGACTTGCTGTGTTAGGAGAACTGGATTCTGATGATGCCAAGTAGCCTTGATTTTCCTTGGTAAGGCTCTTGAGGATGCCTTTTGCCATCTGGTTTTCTCTGGTGTTAGTTGGTCTTTCTGTCTCAGGCTGGAGCTTTTCCCTCCTGTGTGCCTGTAAGCCTGTGTCAGCACTGCTGGTAGACTAGCTCTCTTATAGCGGCACCTGTATACAGAGGGATATGGACTAGCCCCAGCTCCCAGGTGCAGATGGAGACTGAAAGGATCCTGTTCCATCTGCTCCACTGTTCCTGTGCCTTGTGTGCTCCTGGCTGGTTCTGCTTTGGACAGTTATCAGAGAGAAAGTGGAGATCTCGCCTCTGAGCCCGAGAGTGAGGGTGCTTCTGGGGGGGGGGGGCTGTGCAATCTTTTAATTCTTTATAAAAAACTTTCACACGTAAATTTCATCTTGATGCTCAGAATTTGAATTTTTTGTGTATGTCATATATCTATTTATGTGTAGATACACGTGTGCCTGGGTGCATGCACATGGAGGCTGAGGTCACTACAGAGTCTACTTTATTACTTTGTTATACACTGTATAACTGTGTTATTCCACTGAGGCATCTCCACTGAATCTGGAGCTAGGCTACCAGTCAGTAAAACCTACCTAACCTGTCTCTGCACTCTGCAATACTATGGCTACAGAGGTTTTGTAACTACACCCACTTTTTAAAATGTGGGTTTTAGGCATCTGAAATGGCGTCCTCATGCTTGATAAAGTACTTTTACCCGCTCAGCCATCTCCTCAACCTTGATCCTCACAATTCTATATAAACAAAAGGTTTTCTTATTCTCAAGATGAACCTGAGATGTTAATTGGGCTGAAATGGTAAGACTTGCTGATAAGCTCCTTGTGCTTATTCAAGCATCACAAATTGAATTCACTGGGTTATTTTAAAAAGGGGGCTAAGGTTAGGAAGGTGGGAGGGCCATGTGTTAGGGGTGAAATTGGGGGTACATATGGTTAAGATACACTGTATGTATAAAGCTATCTAAGAATAAATAAAACCACTAAAAATTAGTAAGCCTTGTCTGAGTCATGTCTTCCCAGATTTGTACTAAGCCTTATTTTAGAAATGTCGTGACAGCCAAGTGTGATGGCTCATGACTGCAAAACCTGAATCCAGGAGGCAGGAGGATTTGTATGAACTTCACCCTGAGCTTAAAGATCCTGTCTCAAACAAACAAGGAGCAGGAGAGATGCCTCAGGAGTTAAGAGCACTTACTGTTCTATCAGAGGATCAGAGTTTAGGTTCTAATACCTACATAGACCTGAAACTCCAGCCCCAAGGGATCTGCTGTGTCTCTTCAGCCTCCATGTCACATGCACACACATGTGAGCATATTCACATAGACATTCATGAATAAAATAAATCTTTAAAAAAATAAACCAATAAAAATGTTATGATGGTAATCTACCACACAGAAGGTTCTGGGGTTCAATCAAGCACCCAAAGGAAAGCAAAATTGGAACAAGAGTTTACTGTCTAGACAGAAGATAAAAACCAGGCAATCATAATACAATGTAACAAACTAAAATAGAAGGTATCTTTTAAATTGACACAAAATTACATATATTCAAAGAGCATGATACATGTATACATTATACTATTATCAAATAAGGAAACTAATGGCCCTGTCCATAAACATCTTGTTAAGGATATTTCTTGTACTTTATAAAATGTCATGAAGTTTAGTCACCCTATTGTGCTACAGAACATTACATTTCAATGCTCCTAACTGAAGTATATGGTACTTTAGACAGTAAAAACTCCTAGCCTAAGGAATTACAATCTATACATTTTGGTTCTTATTTTCTTTGTAAACAGAAGTTTTCTCAAAATGAAGATGAATGTTATACAGTAGTGTAGAAAACTGACTTAGGCCAACTTTCTGGATTGTTGTTATTTGATCTAATTCGTAAATGCTATTTTAAGGTAGGTTTTTGTTTTTGTTTGCTTGTAGATTTTTGTTTTGTTTTTGCTAATAAGTAAAATTTTAATAGCGCACGCGCACGCGCACACACACACACACACACACACACAATCTTTTTACAAGGAAAGAAGGTACGCAACATGTTTGGACCTCCAGTTTTAGTCATGTAGCAATTCTACCCGAAATCATTTATATTTCTTCCCCTGTGATCAAGCTACAATAACACCCAGAATCCGGAATTAAACATCCTTCATGTGTCCTATGAATATGAGAGACATTCTGAACTTTGTCTGAATCAGATATGAAGGTAGAAAAGACAAGCGCATTCCATGTTAGTGCGGATACCAAACATCTGGGTCACTGTCTATACCTAAGACTAATGTTTCTCAACCTTATGCTCAACCTCTTAATGCTGTGACCCTTTAACATGGTTCCTCATGTTAATGACCCCAAACCATAAATCTATTCCATTGCTTCTTCAAAACTATAATTTTGCTACTGCTATGAATCATCATGTAGGTTACGACCCACAAGCTGAGAACTGCTAGATGAGAATAAACAAATAATTATCTTCCATGTGGCAACCCAGACACTAAGCAGACATAAACCTGTGCTGTTCTGATAACTGTCATTTTGCAACACTTATTTTCTACCACTGAATCCCCTGTAGACACATTCATAATGTGTATGAGAATTTAAATGTATCTCTTACATTGATAATTATGTAGCAATAAGACTCTCTTTAAACACACAAAAAAGGATGCCATTAATGAGACACCAGCCATACACCCTGGAGTTAACCCAGAGAACATTCTCACTGGTGGACACATGGACAAGACTAAGGATTTTTGTGTGATGTTCGGGCAGAAGTTCATCTGCCTTGATTACCATTTCATCATATTATCATATCGTGGGTATGCAATATTTGATAGGAAAAAGAACCCTTGAGAATTCCAAAAGCCTGACAAATGCAATGGCAAGAAATACCCTTCTCCCTTTGCAGCAGGAATGTGTACTTGCATCAGGTGTTAATTCTAGTGGCAAGATTTCTAAAGGGCTAATGGTGAAAGTTAAAAACTTCACTCTAATAACCATCACGGAGTATACTCACATATGCTTATATATTTGATGTATTCTTCAGCCTCTCACTGTTACTCTTTTTTAACTTTTACAACAGAGGTCACTGAGGTCATGTCAATGAACAGTACCTTAAATTCCCGAGTCTCAGAGGTCTTCCTATCAAAGAGATGGACTACCAATGATGAAAGGAGCTAGTTTGGGTTTGGAGAATAATTGGTAAGGATGCCCCATATTATCTCCTTGTAGATTCAAAGAATAAAAATATAGAATATTCAGGAATTTTAATTCATGGGATATATTGTGTATCACTGACCTTTTCTTAGTCAACTTTTTCATTATGAATAAAATACTAAAAATAACATTAAATCACTTACTACTGGAAGAATAAAACCATCAATTGAAAAAAAAACCCTCAGTATTACTTAGGAAATTTAATGAATTGAATCCTTGATGTGGGTAGTGTAAACTATTTTTATTACTTAAACATGAAGGCAAATGTGCTATCTTGTACCTACTACTACAGCCATTATCTTAATTAGGTTAGCTTAAATCTTTATTCTTGGGAAAGTGTCCTGTTCCCTTGAGAGTTTATTCAGACTCACAGAGAACAATAAAGGTGGGTAGATAGATGTGTCTGATGTTACCTTGTGCTGGATAGTTTTATGTCAAGTTGAAATATGCTAAAGTCATCTGAAAGGAAGGAACATCAATTGAGAAAATTCTTCCATAAGACTGGGCTCTAGGCAATCCTGTATGGTATTTTCTTAATTAGTGATCGATAGGGCAGGGACCAACCCATTATGAGTGGTTCCATCCATAGGCTGGTTGTTGGCATCAGGACATCCCAAACCTAGGTGACAGAGTGACCTGCAGACCGGTTGCCAAGACAACAGGCACCCTATTGCCAGCATCTGCTGGGCTCACCTCCCACCTTTACCTGTGTTACATCATTCTCCATATAAATAAGGAGAACACCCCTCCCTCACTCTCTCTCCCCCTCTTCTCTTTCTGCCACTACCTTGTCTCTCCCTTCCAATAAAACCTCTTCCATGTGGAACTGCCTTGGCCTATGTGCTGTTGAGATGCGACCTGCCATTCCAACACATCACTAGTAGTCCTGGGTTCTATAAGAAAGCAGTCTGAGCAAAACCATGAGAGCAAGCCAGTGAGCAGCATCTGTATCAGCTCCTATCTCCAGGTTCCTGCCCTGTTTGAGGTTTTTGTCATGACGTTCTTTGATGATTATGATGGAAATGTAAGCCAAATAAACCCTTTTCTCCCCAACTTGCGTTTGATCTTTGTATTTCATGGCAGTAATAGAAACCCCAACTAAGACACACCTACTATTATTTTTCTGAGTAAACTACTTACTAACACATATTAATTATGCAATACAGAAAATTTTATTCATGTATAAAATGTATTCTGATCATGTTTATCCCAGTACCCTCTTAATGCCCCTACCATTGAAACACCTTCCTTAAAGGGTTCTCTAGCTCAAGATGTCCTTGACTGACTGACTTCCTGATCCTGCTGTACCTCTCAAGTGCTGGGATTCAGAGGAACTCCCTGCTCAAGGAAATCCTGAAAAGCTTGTTCGTCCGTCTGTTAAACTGTGCTATTACCTCCTCTCCAGGTTCTGAAACTAAAGACTGTGTACTATGCCTATAACTGCACCCAGGGTTCTTTGTACACGTAGATACTTTGATGAGAGAATACTTAGCTCCCTTAGAGACAACTTGTCAGCTTCCTGACAACTTGTCACGATTAAATTTAAAAAGTTGCAACTGACTTATCAGATTAACACTAGCTTTATGGGCAAAACTTTCATTTACATTGTCCACAGCTTTCAGTTGGCTAAATGTGAAATTCAGGGCTAAAAGCTCCACTTCAGGAATGGAGACACTCTATGATCTAGTTCAGCTCTGTGTTGCCACTGAATAAGAATGTGACTTATACTTAATAATACTGACAATATAATAGGAAACATACATGACAGATTTTAATTTTCTCTTTCCCAGGGAGAATCATGTACATCTTTTATTAAACTAGTTTAGGAGGCTAGCTCATTATGAATCAATTAAGGGCCAGTGAGACAATTAGTACGATAAAGGTCTCACCACCAAGCCTGACCACCTGACTTGAGGCTCCCTCACCCAATGGTGCAAGGAGAGAATCAACTCCACCAATCTGTCCTGTGACTTCCCCATGCTGTGGCTCTTCCCCACACAAGCAGAGAAGAGACAAATAAATCAGGGGTAGAGGATTTCAGTGGCTACACACTTGCCTAACATGCACAAGGCATTGGGTGTGTGCAACTAATTAAATTTATAACCAATTCTTGCATTTCTTTAGGGTAAGGATTGAAAAAACTCAGGCTATGTTTCTAAAGTAGATACTATATCATCCTCAATCAGTCTATTACAGTTCTAGAAAACTGAGGTTAAAGGCCTGAGGACATACCACATTTTCCAGGGCAAGAAAAACTGGAGTGTGCTTTGAAATACTAAACTTAAAAGGCTATAACCAGCTGCCCATTCCTGACTTTACCTACTGAAGGGACCTCACTGGGGAATTATTCTATTTTGAATGTTAAATGCCTCTGTAAAGAAAATGTGGCTACATAAACTATTTTCACATTTTCTCTTCCTATCAGACTCTTGAGACAAAACCACCCATTCAAGCAGACATCCTCCCACCCCTGCAAGCTGGGTTTGGTGGTAAACTGTGAGCATCTTGTTCTATTATTGATGTAACAATGTAATACCAAAGTAATGAAGGCAAGTTTACAACGTCAGAATTTTCTTAGCACTTAAGCTTACCATTGACCTTGAAACTAAACAATACTTCAAATCACTAGCTTTCAAATGAATGGGATTCAAAGCGGGCCTCTGACACAGTGGTTCTAAGTGAAATCTTCAAAAAACAAGGATATAGCATGCATGAAAAAGCTTCCATAGCCTGCCTCCTGGCCCTAAGCCTGAGAGAAATAAGACAAACAGATCTTAGTATAAATCAAGTGGGTTTATATGTAGTTTTCACAGATGTTGCTGCAGACCTCTTATTAATGCACGTGCTGTCCCAGCTACGGTTGTACTAACTAAGCTTAAAGAGTTTTACACCTACTGGTTCCAAAGGTGGAAGAACACACACACTAGCTAGCATGGTGGTTGGCAAGAGCAGACTGTAAAATCAAAGCCTGTCCGTGGTCTGTACGGGTGCAGCCCTGTGGGACATTCTCCTCCAGAAAAGCAGATCAGAATAGTCCTGCTAAAGAGGGCAGGGGAGGAACAGTCAAGCAGGCCAAGGCAGAATCACTGTTCCACCCCAGTCCTCCCTCCCCACGTTAAAGGTATACAGAATTAAGAGAACGCAGTAGTTATGCTTTTTAACTATCAGGGTCTAGTGCTGCTCAGCTTCTTCTTGCTTCTCATTTTGACGTGTGGTCCTTGCTGCCTGTGGTATCATATTAGGGATCCCATCGATGATTGGATATGCTATTCCCAACTCTTCATTAATCAATTCATTTGTCGATGCTTCATATCTAAGGGAGAAAAAGAACAAAACGAACTGTGGAAACTAAAAGCTTAGAAAGGCTTGTTGCTCAATAAACGGCACCATGTATCCAATATTTATAGTTACTCCTCCAATAACATTAGTCTTAAAAGCATAGGCCAATCCAACATTTTCTCTTAGAAAAAATCATCTTACAATCTGTAATTATTCCCATTAGAATTAGTATTTCTCGTATTATCTTTTTTTTATTATTCCCAATTTATGACTTAGCTTTTACATAGCAGTGAATTGCTTTGGATCTGCCTTGGTTCTTTATGGTTCATACACATGACAGGACACTGGGAATAACAGACGTTTTAAAAAGACTGAAGCCAGAAGTGGCGGTTAACTTCTGTAATCTCCTGCTCTCGGGAGGCTGATGCAGGGCAAGTATCACAACTTTGAGGCTAGCCTGGTCTATAAAAGGAGTTCCAGGAAAGACCAAACCAAATAGAGAAACTTGTCTCCCCATCCTCTATCAAAAAGAATGGAGAGGCTGGAAAGATCAGGAAGTCAATAGTATTTGCCCTGAGTTCTGATCATGTCTGAATGTCTCTTTCCCTGTCTCTCTCTCTCTCCCTCTCTCTACACACACACACTCACGCAAGCGCGCGTGCGACAAAAAAGAAAGGGAGAAAGGAAAGAAGGAAGAAACGAACCAACGGAAGAAAGGAAAAAAGAAGAAAAAAAGAAAGATCCAGACGCTGGCCCTGACACTGTGTTTCAAGAGGCTCTGGAGCCTACCCAGCCTGAGAAATCAAGTCGTTCTTTAAGGCTCCCGGATAGACTGTAAAGAGCAGCCAATGGCGAGCCAGAGAAAAGCTCACGCGGGTCCTGGGCGGGGCTGACCCCAGCATGTGGGTCGGCCGGGCGGGTGGCGTCCAGGGAGTGAGCTCCTGATCCGCTGGCGGGCCCGCGGGCCACCACGGTTCCCCGGGCCAAGGCGGCGCGTGAGTCTCACCTAAGTGGCTTCTTGGAGAGCGGACACACCAGGACCTGCAGCAGCGCCGGGTGGAAGGTGCGGGGCTGCTCAGCCCTCTCGCTCTGGTCAGAACAGAACCTGGCCCCGGGCACCTGCAGACACCTCCCGGCGACCGCAGACAGTGCGCGGGGTCTCCGCAGCGCCCGGGCGAGCCTGAGGCTCGTGGCGCTCAGCATGGCGGCTCTGAAGGCTGACGAGGCAGCGCTCGGAACTTCACGACCTAGCAGCCAGGTCACCCTGGCCCGGCCCCGCCCCGGCCCCAGGCCCCGCCCCCGGCCCCGCCCCCTGTGCTTTGCTGGTTGCTTCTCCAGCACTGCTTGAGTTGGTGGTGGTGTGGTTCTGAGGGCAGACTGACCTTCCCTGGGTCAGTGGCTGCTCCACCGCTTTTACAAAACTGTAAACTAAAGCAGTACTCATTCGGGTGTCCAGCTTTTCAGCAGGGCTAATCTAATCACAAAGGTGCCAATTAGTCAGGGATCGGACTCCAGGCACGCGGAGCTCTGCTTCGACTTAGTTTTATTTTCAAGGAATCTTCAACACAAGCGTATTGTGTTAGAAGCAACAGCCGGTTTAATATTAATCATACAGTAAGTATCACAAGCAAAAATTTAAGAGCCTGAAGAAAATGGCTTTTTTCTCTTATTCTGTAAACTGTGAAGGCTTTTACAACTTGAGGGTTGTTAGTTGTGAACACTATGGTAAAGCACACCTAATGCATGCTTGGACCCCTTTGTGGGGGCTGGAGGATCCTTTCACAGGGGTCACTGAAGACCATAGGAAAACACAGATGTTTACATATTTACAATTCATAACTAGCAAAATTACAGTTATTGAAAAAATATAACGTAAAAACAAAAAAAAACAACTAGGCCTTTAGGCCCAGGCTTGAGAATGTGACCTTTGTGGCTCAATGCTCCAAGGCATGCTAATCATAAAACAGATAGCGATGATATTCCTCCACCCACCCACTTCCTGGGTTCAGGGAGTATTTGTTCAAAAAGGACCATCCTGATTGTTGCTGGAATCCGCTATGCAAATGTGCTATTGTTAGAGGCTCATAGAAACTGTCTGTGCCTGGAATAAAAGTCCTCTTGTGGTTTGCATCAAGACAGTTTCTCTTGAGTGATTTGGGGGTGTCGCCTCTCCTGAGTCAGAACGTGGGGGGGTCCTCACGTTGTGGGTCTTTCATTATGAAGTAGCAATGAAGATAATCTTATGGTTGGGAGTCATTACAACATCCTGTATTAAAGGGTCACAACATTAAGAAAGTTTGCTTTGAGTTGGAGGTGGGAAGTGTCTGAAAGTCAAATGGAGGCAGCTGAGATTGAGTTAATGTGTAGGAAAGCCCTCCTGAGTGCTGGCACTCCTGAGGGGCTTTAGCTGTCTGCTGGGAACCCATATGGCTCCTGAAATCTTGTCCTTGCTCATCCTTTGAGTTCTTGAAAAGTACAAATGTTCTGCCTCAAAGCTTTGCCACTATATGTGACCTCTGAGGGAAGGGACAAAAAGGCAGGAACAAGAAAGGCAGGAAGTCCCTTAGCTGGACTTCTGGCAAAAGGTAACTCTTGACCTTACAGATGTCTCCTCACATACCTGCTTTCTCCAGCCCAGGCTCTGGCTGTCCCAGAATGTATGCAAAGCTCTTTGATATTCTTGCAAAAGACACTGGTCTCTGGAGGTCCCCCCAGATGATGAGGGAGCATGGAAGGAAATGGCAAGAATGCTAACATTAAGGCCATGAGTGGGACTCAGCAGAAGGCTTTCCTACCATGCACGAAGTCCTCAGTTGTAAAACATCTTTTTAAAACAATAAAACAAATTGCAGCTAATTTCTCCACAGCTGTGAGCTGGGTGTAGGCTGAGAACCAGTTGGACTGGTTTCTTACTGGGTGAAGCAGAAATGGATCCTCCAGGTCCCTATGTTTCCTAACTTGTCAATTAAAAACAAAAACAAAATACAAACAAACAAACAAAAAATCAATTTCAGAGCAGCCCCCAGAAGCAATGAAAGTTAGGCTATATTAGTTGTTAGTTGTAGCATAAATTACTCACTTCTGAGAGTTAAACATTCGTTAAGCGCTCTGAAATTAGACTGCTGTATTTAGAGCACCTGGGATGACTCTCCTTTCTTCATGTTCTCACTTCCCAAGGCTAAGCGGTGGTATGGTTTTGGGGGTTGGTGTGGGGGTGGTATCTAGTTCCACTCCCTAAATAATTTCATCTCTGTTCTTGATGTCACCTTTCCTTCTCAAACTCTCTCCTTAGCCTTCCCAGTCTTTTTACTATGGCCAGGAGAAGTTGGAGGACACTGTTAATGCTAGTGGCCAAGAGTGTCTTGCGGATGTTCATGGGCTGCACTGTGGATTTTCTATCCTGATGATCCCTACCACTAGGTATCTTGAATTCCTGCCTTATCTTCCTTTAGTGTTGGACTGTGAGTGGGATATTTAAGCCTAAGAAACCCTTTACTCCCTAAATTACTTTGGTCAATGTTCATATGAACATGTGTATGCGGTGGGTGGTGGTGTCTGTGTTTGTGTAAGTGTGTGTGTGGAGTCCAGAGGAGACCATCAGATTACTTGGAACTGTAGTTATAGGCCCTGTGAATCGATATGGGTGCTAGGAACCAAACTCAAGTTCTCTGGAAGAACATCAAATGCTTTTAACTGCTAATCCATCTCTCTAGCCTCATAGATGGTAACATTTATAATGCTATTTGTCCGCTCTGAGATTGGTGTTTGGTGATACGATATCAGGGACTAATTAGTCTCTAATTGCATGTATAAAACATCACTGTATTATCGATACAAGCAGTTAGGGACTGACGGTGAGAGTAAGTGATTTTACTTATTTTTGGATTTTTTTTTTTTGTCTCTAGGATATAAGGAAAATCAGAATAAGGTGATTTTCCTGTTCTTGTGGAGAAAGGGGGTGGGGGAGGGTCCTTTCAAATAGGGTGGCATTGGGTCTGCATGCAAGTTATCAGACCACCTCAGAAAGAACCTTCTGGTTTTGTCATGATAGCCCTACTGCATTGTAGATTTCCCTTTCGAACATTTTAACGTCTTCTATGTTTTGAGGCAGTAAATCTGCCCCAGGACCGTGCTGCTTTCCCATGTGAACTGCCTAAGTCAGAGTTAGGAAGGCAGTGGAGGCATTCAGCTACAAAGACCCTCAAAGGTAGGGAACTAGTGGAGAGACAATTACATGATCACACATCACACATTCCATGAGGACCAGTGTCTTTACTTACTGAGGTCTTCATGGGGGAAGAATGACTCTTAGTATCAGTCATGAACAGATGGGGCTCCCCACTCTGTAGGCATGGAAAATTTGAACATTGAGGCTATTTCCTTTGCTGAAGGTGGGAGAAAGGTGAACGATGCAGCTGAGCACAGGGAAGTACAGCATGCTGATGGGATGCTACCGTGACAGCCACTTGTTCTGTCAGTACTGTTTCTTTGACTCAGTTTTGCCAAGTGCCATGTGCCATCTTTGAGATGGGGCTTTCTCCTACACTGTGTGTTGTGAGCAGGCCACGACCAGTTCTAAGTCACTTCACATTGTGGAAAACAGTGAGCTTTTACAGTTTTTAAGGCTTGTACTGGGGGACTCCATTACAAAAGCAGCTTTCACTCCATTTCAAGGGTGGGGGATCCTGGTGTTCCTGAGAGGACAAGAAAACAGCCCAATCTGTCCAGCATCATCCATGAGGCACAAATGATGTAGTCCTGATGTAGAAAGGGTGCCACCCTGTACATTTATTGGAGGCAAATTGAGACTGTAGAGGAATATGGCTGTATTAAAATCATATAATGGAAACCAGCCCAGGAATTTGTAAGACATATGAGACCAAAGTGAAGTTCCTCATGGATCCTATAAAGTGGCAAACACCCATCCCTGTATGGCACTGGCTCTGCACTGCCTATCACAGAAGGGGTGTCTGCCTCAGGGACCGCCAGGCAGAGAACTTCTAACTGTCCCTGTTCCAGATGCCACATGCCCTTCTGTGACTTCCCTTTATCCCTGCAGCAGACTATATCTTCACTCTCAATCCTGACTCTAGTAGCCTGACCTCCAGCTCTTTCTAAGTCTGTTGTCTAATCAATACAGATGCCATTTGCAGTAAAAGAACAATCATTTGCTTTGGCCCTATTACCAAAAAAGGCAGAATTATCTGACAAGTTGCTGTTATTGAGTCCACTAAAACTTGCAAATTTATTGTTTTCCAATAAAATTTGACATTGTGGAAAGGCATAAATGTTTTCATTTACATTTCTGAAATAGCATGATCATGACAACTGGTAGAGTTATCAGGATTCCATGAAGGAATCCAATGGATAAACAGCAGACTAATTGCAAATTAACTGGAGATAAATACTTTTTCAAACTAATTGAACTAGCTGGTGATAATAATAAAATGAAACACTCCCAGCAAGGTTTTGTGACCAGAGACTAAGCTTGGTGTACTGCAGTATACAAGGCCTGGTTTGCAATGAATCTTACTCTCGAACTCCTCGTAGAACTGTGGCTAAAGTAGGGAAACCCTTTGCTCCATGCAAAGAGCCAGAGGTAGGAGAGCTAGAACTCATGAAAAATGGTTATCAAAACTGTAATGGTTTGTATATGTTTGGCCCAGGGAGTGGCACTATTAGAAAGTGTGGCTCTGTTGGAGTAGGTGTGGGCTTTAAGACCCTCACCCTAGCTGCCTGGAAGCCAGTCTTCTGCTAGCAGCCTTCCGATGAAGAAGCAGACCTCTCAGCTCCTCCTGAACCACACCTGCCTGCCTGGATGCTGCCATGCTCCCACCCTGATGATAATGAACTGCACCTCTGAATCTGTAAGCCACTCCCAATTAAATGTTGTCCTTTATGAGACTTGTCTTGGTTACGGTATTTGTTCACAGCAGTAAAACCTTAACTCAGACACAAAACCAAAAAAATAACAAATACTGAGGAGGAAGAAGAAGTGAGGGGAGAAAGAGCGAGGCAAACCTCAGACCACACTCCTTTGACTACTTATATATCAGGTCGACTATAAAATTGACTGAATTAAAAGCTTTTATTTGAGCAGATCATGAAAAAATCATCTAAAAATGTTACTTCTGGGGAAGAGATAAGGGACAAACTAAGAAGGAAGGCATATCCCAAGATGGTGCTTGGCTCTGTGGATCCACATCCTACAGAGCCAGAGGTTAAAACCCAAAAGCTAAATAATATTCCTAGAAGATATGGGGTTATATTTAAAGGACCCTAATAACACAAATACATAAATAAATAAAGCACCACAGAAGAATCATCCACAATACTGTTTTAAAGCCTTTTACAAATTAATCAAGACAGAAGGGCTAATAGCTGAACCTTGAAGTACTTAAAAATGTAAATCTACAGATACTATTATGCTCTATGGCCATACCACAGTTAACATTCCAAGTCTCATTAGATAATACTGTGACCGATAGCACAAACAACATGGTAAATGATCACTTGGGACCACAGAACTTCCATCATGAGGATCCAGAAAGTTTTAATGATCTCTGGAGGTGGTTCTATGTGACAAGGCCAATTATAACTAGAAAGAATGTGACAAAGTACTACTATAAACAACTAAGTCCTCAAAACAGCAAACTAAAGGGAACACACTGGGGCAAAATTCCAGACCTTTAACTTTCATTGGAACTGCCTGGATCACATCAAATAACACTAGTAACAGAATTCTTCTCAACTCATGACTCCGAGGAAATGAAACATTTTCTACTTCCAACATTAAAATACACAGCAGACCTAACATGTCTAACATAGACTATACACCTAAACACAATTATATTTCAACTCAAAAGGAACATACACATTAAGCCTAAATAGTGAGGCACTAATTCCAGGAATGTGGCCTACAAGCTTGAAATAATTTCAAAACAAAAAATACATGAAATGACCAAATTTAAAATAAAAAAAAAACCCAAAACCTGTAAGAACTCCAGGTCAAACACATATTTATAAGATCTGTGGATAATAGGCATATATCCAATTAACAATTAAAATTTGTAGAGACACAAGACATTTTAATAGACAAAGGTTCTAAGAAAATGTTATTAATAAAAATAACAACCCCAGAACTGACAGGTAGCTATTACAGTCAAAATGAAAATTTATGCTGTAATAATGACCTAATAAAGTAATCATATATCATTCCCCTATAGTAGAACATATTTTGAACCTGGATATGATATCTATAATACATAAAAATTGATGGCCCATAAAATACACAAAAACTACAAAATATAATAACAAAAGTACAGATAACCCCACCTCCCTAATCATGCCCTGGTCAAATATACACCAAAAAGTTACAGAAGTTACAAAAGGTTACTAATCCCTAAAAATGATGCTAAGGCCTGATTCAAAATACTTCAATGACCCTGTATGGCCAGTTTTAAAACCTAATGGCTTATTATGGATCAATTACATATTATAAAAACTTAAAGTATATACAAACATCAAAGGTGAATTGCTAAATGTAAAAAGCTATTCACACAGGTGCTATGAAGGGGAAAGGAAGCAATGAAACAGAAAACCTTAAATGAGGTGGGGTTTGAGAGGGCAGGGTAGAGGACAGAGTGTGAGGGAGAAAACTAACACTAAAGACTTTTTAAATGGAAACATACTACTTTAGAAGCTTCCCTAAAATGTATATTTATGAACAAGGAGTTTATATTGAATTACTCAATGATTATGGAGTCAATGCCTCCTCTTTTATACCATAAAATATTGCCCCACCGCAAAAAAAAAGCCAAGAGCCAGAGCCGGTTATGGGTTACCTTTTTTGGAACTATTGGTTAGTGTAGTTCTATAGACACCCCCTTTCCAAAAGTTACAGCCTATTGATATTGCTCCTGATTGCCCGCCCCCCAGAGTCCGATCGTAAGACCCCATTGTTGAAGACAGCACATATTTGAGTAGAAACAAAGTTGGTACATAACTGGCAGCTTCATTTGTACTGGTCGGCTTTCATAATACTATGTATGCTATTGTATACACAAACCACTGTATTGCCCAGATGTGAATTCTGGGAGCTACAATGACTCGGCTGGCAAGATATGTGCACTTGTGCAATAGTATTGATAAGTTATTTCTCAGGCAGTCAAATGAGCCTATTCAAGCCAGATTAAAGTATATATAAACACAGGTTCATTGGCAAGCTGGTCTCAGGCAGAGTTCACTGGCACCAAGGAAGGAGGCTAGGGAAGTTACCATGGGGAAGGAGACAGAGGGGAGGGAAAAGGGAAAGAGAGCAAAAGGAAGAGGAGTGGGGAGAAAAAGGAGGACAAAAAGGAGGAAGAAGAGGAGGAAGAGGAGGAGGAGGGCAGGCAGGCAGGCAGGCAGGCAGGCAGGAACCCAAATGTCTGATTACATGGTAAAGAGCCTGGGGGTCAGGGATGGGGTCTGGATCAAGCTTCAGTAGATGGTCCTATACCCATGCACGCAGGGGCAGCATTAAAAGGAACTCACTTGTTTTAAAACAACAAAAACCCCACATGAACTTGGAAGGGAAAAGTGGTGTGGGAGGGCCTGGAGGAGAAAAAGCAGGGATATGCCACTTTCATTCTGAAGGACAAATTATCCATTTGTAAGGCTCCCAGAGGGACAGATAGTCCAATAATAATATATTCAGTCCTGTTTCCCCAAATTAATCAGACAAGTTGTGATTTTTCAATTGTATCCTATATAAATGATATAATATGTGTACTGGCTAATTTTGTGTCAACTTGACACAGCTGGAGTTATCACAGAGAAAGGAGCTTTAGTTGGGGAAATGCCCCCATGAGATCCAGCTGTGGGGCATTTTCTCAATTAGTGATGAAGGGGGAGAGGCTCCTTGTGGGTGGTGCCATCTCTGGGCTGGTTGTCTTGGATTCTGTAAGAAAGCAGGCTGAGCAAGCAGGGGAAAGCAAGCCAGTAAAGAACATCCCTCCATGGCCTCTGCATCAGCTCCTGCTTCCTGACCTGTTTGAGTTCCAGTCCTGACTTCTTCAGTGATGAACAGCAATGTGGAAGTGTAAGCCGAATAAACCCTTTCCTCCCCAACTGCTTCTTGGTCATGATGTTTGTGCAGGAATAGAAACCCTGACTAAGACAATATGTAATGATAAAAATTAAAGACAATTAAAAGAAAAGCATGAGAGCTGGGAATACACGATAATGAAGAAAGAACTGTAAGCTCTGGGGTGTGACATAGTTATTAGATAGCAGATACCCAGACAATGACAGACTAAATAGTGACAATTAGGAGTACTTACATCTAAACAGCAACCACAAAGTTAGTAGGGCACTTTATATATTGGAGCAAACTCACGCTCTTTTAAAATATTATTTTGAGAACAAATTGTTTCTGTAGACCCCTGACAAATTGCTGAATGTCCTACCCCTTCTTTCTGGGAAGTAACCGTAGTTGATGCTACTTGGGAGTCTTCTCTGTGCCTTGAAGATTGCTATCTGCCCCTAAGCAAACTCAGGAACAAAATAATTCGAATAGTATGAACTCAAGAGGAGGCTGCTTGGTTCAGCAGGACAGGAGGAATGACAGCAGATCAGAGCACAAAACTTTTACAGGATATTTAGATTTCTTAGAAATATAATGTACAAGGTAAAGGGCCATACATATTAAGCCCCTAATAAGAGCTCAGCAACAAAAAGCTAGGATGACTAGGATAATATAACAGCATATATACATGGTATAAGAATGATATAAAAGAATGTAAGAAGAGTAAGGCATTAGGATTTATCATTCTTTTAAAGATTGGTTTATACCTGATTGATGTAATGTTAATTTAGAAACAAAAGAATTGTTTTATTACACAAATTCTTATAAGATTATACATACAAATATTACAAAATTAAGTAACAGCTTCAACAATTCCTAAGCCTGACTTCTCAGACTCAGGCTAATTTGCAAGTAATATGATTGACCGTTAAAGTTAAAAGTATAGTGCTTAAAGCAGAGTGATCCATCTGGACTGACTCAGATTCTATCTATTTTCTATCTAAGCATCTTGAAACTGCAAAATGCTGCCAGCCTAAGAATGGGTTGCTAGATCATGCTTGCTTAAGCTAAAATGATCTGCAGAATTTTAGAAATAGGGATATGGGGTTGATGATAAAATCTATTCTACCTGTGCTTAACCTAGAAACCTGGACACAGTAGAAACGTATGGCCAAGACTAAATGGTTATGATCCATATCTGAGAAATCAGGAATGTTTTTGAAATCTGTATATAAATACATTTCTGATTGCTATCAGAGTTGCAACTGACCCCTGACTTGGTGTCCGACTCAACCTTCTCCTTGCCCGTTCCTTACACCTTCTCTGGAACCTGTTCATTCCTGGGCTGGGCTCCCACACCCCAGCTGTAGTAACAGCATAAACCTACATGTACTCGAGTGGAGGACTTCCTCTGTGAGAAACACAATAAAGGCTAAAACTTAGGCTAGCCAGGGGAAGAACTGTCTCCTGAAGATTCCACAGTGGGAGGGCTTGTCAGACCACCTTACAGAAGGTAGCGAAGCAGATACGGTGAGGGGCCAATGCTAAGCCAGACCACATCTGAACCTGGGCTGCTTAGCCAGGCATAGAAATCTCTGGTCTACCATTTAATCCTCAGTGAAAGGGTCAGGATCTACAAACAAGCTGGGTAGGCCTTATGTGTGTGTGTGTGTGTGTGTGTCCTTGAGACTGCCTGCTTGTGTTTGTCTCTGGTTCTTTGTCCTTCTCCCCAATTGTAGGCGCATTCAGCAAATCTTTTTCTGCTTTTACTGTTGTTTCTTAATTGGATATTAAGGCTGGTGGCAGAGCTTAGCTAGTTAGGGCTTCCAGGAGATAGAGTCTGACTCTTATAACTCTGATCTACACTTTCATGATCATGCACTGGAGGTTTGTGGTTGTGCATATGATAAGGGAGGGACGGGATAAAAACCTAACCCTTCTCCACTTTACTCCATTCTGAGGCCAACGGCAGGAATGCCTGAAATCTTGGCTGTTTGATATTGTTCCACTATGTCACCTTTGGTATTAGAATAACAATGTACCTTGCTTGGGCTCCGGAAATCACATACATCAGGCTCTTCTCTGATTCTTGATTTTCTTGCCTACTAACCTGGTATGCCCAGAGGGCAGAAACATTTTGTCACCAAGTACCAATATTTACTAAATGAAAGAACTGCAATACAGTATTTCCTTTTAAATCATTACACAGATTTGGTTCTAGTAAACAGTGCAAAAAAAAAAAAAAAAAAAAAAAAAAAAAAAAAAAAAACAAAAAAACAAAACCACAGAACCAAGGAAGGCTGTCATTTTATATATTGTGATTATAGAAATGCAAAGATCTATTTGCCATCCATGTTATTCTGCTGGCCAATTATGTTAATCTCTTGACCATGGGGTTCTCTGGTCTATAAAATATTTAGCTGATTTAATAATTATTCTTCTATATTATTTCTCATTATTAAAGATGTGTACTTACTCAAAACAATAAGAATGAAAACAAAACATTAAGAAAACAAAACAAAGGCCTGTGGCTCCTCCTCCAAGCAACCCCCCTCCCAGTGGTGATGAATGGGAGGGACTGTATCCCCCCCCCCCCCGACTCCTTCGGGAGGCTATCTTTTCACTGTTTTAGGCCGTTTTGAAATTCTTTTCTTTAGAAGAGGTATTTTTAATCAAACAAAGTGGCTACTGTTCCTGTGATTGGCGCACGACCGGGGCCGAGGACACGGACGGGAGGCAAGGCTGGGCTGGTGAAATGCAGTCAGTTTGGTGATGGAGCGTCTGAAGGTGCGCTTTTCCCTGGTCTGCGAACCGCTCACACTTTGAATGAACCCATCTTCGCAGGCTTTCCCTACCGGAACGTGAGCTTTCTAGGCGTGCGTTTTCTCTAGAATCTCTCGGAAGGACACGACCACGGGAGAGGCGAGGGTAACTGGGAGACTCTGCGGTTCGGCGGGCTGGGCCGGCAGGCTGGGAGCCGCTGCTGGGAGGGCGTGACTGGCGAAGGCTGGAGGTTCGGCTTCTTCGCGCTAGCTGCATCCAGATGTGCAAGCCACCGCTCGCCAGGAAGGCTTCGCCGCGGAGCCCCGGCCTAAACGCCTTCCAGGAGGTTTGTCCCAGCCTGCGCGCCGTGCCCTGAGCTCTCGGGCAGGGAAAGCGCGCGGACATGGGCGAGACCATGTCAAAGAGACTCAAGTTCCACCTAGGAGAGGCGGAGATGGAGGAGCGGTCGTTCCCCAATCCCTTCCCAGACTATGAGGCCGCCGCCTCCGCCGCGGGGTTCGCCGCTGGAAGTGCGGAGGAAACCGGCCGTGTCTGCCCTCTCCCCACCACGGAAGACCCGGGCCTCCCTTTCCACCCCAACGGGAAGGTGAGTTGGTTGCCAGGGCCGGGACCAGCGGTTGGGAGGGTGAGGCCACCTCCGCCAATGGTAGCGTCCGGCGGTCACGCCCTGGGTGCGCTGACGTCATCGGCGTACGTCCCGCCTGGTGTAAGGCGGCGGGGCTGTGCCTTCCCTCTGATGAGACACCAAAACAGCCTGATGGAGCACTATGATGGTTCCTGGGAGGAAAATGTGAATTTGATGTTAGTTAGATAGATTTTTGTCACACTTGCCTGTGGGCACGCCCTTGCTTGGAGAAACGCTAAAGTCACGCCCTCTTAATTTTTTTTCCCGTTTTGTTTCATTCTGTTATTTATCAGTTTCATACATGTGTTTAATGCATTCTGGTTGCTTCCACCCCACTGTCTTTCATCTCCTTCCCTCTTCCGTACAGCTACCTCCCCTATGAACTGCTCCCCCATCCATTTATGTCTTTGTTTGTTTTGACCCCCTGGGCTTGGCCAGGACTGTCTCTGTGAACTGTCTCTTGGAACCTGGTGGGTTCAGTGGGGTACACAACTGAAGACAATGGCTACCCCTCTTCCAGAGTCAGTCTGTAGCTAAGAGTTTGGCATTAAGGATTAGGGTCCCGTGAGCCCCTCCCCATCTGTGACTTGACTGTTGAGAGGGCCTGTCCACATCCTGCAAAAATAATTATAATTATAGCAATTCTGAGCTCATGGTCACATTGGCTGTATCGTCTAGGATTTTTCCATCCATTTCCCCTATGTTTTGGCTCTTGATTTTTTTTTTTCTTTTTCCTAACCTTTCTTCCTCAATGTTCCTAAATCTTAGAGGGTGTAGTTTAAATGGCTTGTTTATGGCCAAACCCTCATGTGCCAGTTGTCATGATAAGGAACCTTTGGGTATTTACACACAAGAGTGCTATATCTGGGTCTTAAAGCATTATTTATGTTTGAAATAAGAGCCTCACTATGTGTCCATCCCCTAGCTGGCCTGGAACTCACCTACTTGCCTGTTGGCTCCCTCCCGAGTGCTGGGATTAAAGATATACTCCATTGCTGGTCAGTGGTGGCACACACCTTTAATCCCAGCACTTGGGAGGCAGAGGCAGGCGCAGGCGGGTTTCTGAGTTTGAGGCCAGCCTGGTCTACAGAGTGAGTTCCAGGACAGCCAGGGTTACACAGAGAAACCCTGTCTCGAAAAACCAAAAAAAAAAAAAAAAAAAAAAAAAAAAAAAAAAAAAAAAAAAAAAAAGAAAGAAAGAAAAAGATATACTCCATCATGCTCAGCACATAAGGTGTTTTTGTTTTGAGAACCCTTTAGATTGATTACATTCTCACCAATAGTGTAAAAGGATCCCACTTTCCTCACACTCATGCTAGCATTTCTTATTTATATTCTTGATGATGGCCATTCTGACTGGGGCACAATGGAATTTTAAGGCAATTTCCTTAAAATTCTCATCGTTGAGAGATGTTGAACACTTTTGAAAATGTGTACTATTTGTATTTCCCTTTTGAGAACTTTCTTTTTCCAGTTGCACAGTTACAACATGAAAAAGAATTTTATGGAAGTGTTTTTCCTGCTGTGTGTGTGTGTGCTGTGCCTACCTAGCACTTGAGGAGGTTAGAAGAGTGTGCTGGACTCTGCAAATGTAGTTGTGGACGGTTATGAGCAACTGTGTGGGGCTAGGAACCAAAGCTAGATCCTCTGTAAGAACAGTCAATGTTCTTAATTGATGAACTTTTGCTCCACTCCTACATAACCCATTTTTAAACATTTTGTTTGTTAATTTGATTCCCAGGGTAGGTTATTTTTTTACAATTTGATTTGATTTTTAGGTCTTTGTATATTTTAGACACTAGACGCTACTCTTTTGTTAAACATTTGTTGGAAAAGACTTTCTCCTATTTTGAGATCCATCTCATTTGTTGACTGTTGCTGGTATTGCCTAGTCTACTGGAGTCCTGTTTGAAAAGTGCTACCTATGCCGCCTGCACATTGAAGTATATACCCTCTGCTTTTTTCTCTAGTAGTTTTAGAGTATCGAGTCTTACATTGAGCTCCTTCATCCTTTTGGACTTGGGTTTTGTGCAGGGTGACAAATGAAAATACCGTTTCATTCTTTTGTATGTTGCGGTCTGATATTCCCAGCACTGCCATGACCTTCACTGCTTTGGGATTGATCTGATAGAGCAATGGAGGGGAATGGAGAAACAACAGAAACACTTACAGAACAGCTGGTGTCTGGTGAGCTGTTTTCAGCAGGCCAAACTCAGGGCATTTATTACATAGATCTTTTTGTTCAGGATTGGTTTGGCTGTCTGTGTCAAATTTCAGTATGAATTTTAGCATTATATTTTCTATTTATATAAAGTGTTGCTTGGAATTTGATGAGGATTTGCAGCGAATCTGTAAATTACTTTTGCTAGGATGGTTATTTTCGCAATATTTATGTTCCTAGCCTATATGCATGGCCGCTATTCCCATTTTCTAGTATTTTCAGTTTCCTTGGGGTCTTAATGTTTTCACTGTAGAAGTCTTTAATGTCCTTAGATTCATCCCTGGGTATTTTGTGTATTCTTGCTTGTGTGTGTGTGTGTGTGTGTGTGTGTGTGAATGTGTATTGTGAATTGGTTTAATTCCCTGCTTTTCTTTTTCAGTATGTTTGTCATTGATATATAGAAAAACTACTGGATTTTGTGTGTTAAGTTCATATGCTGCCAAATTGTGGGAAGTGCTTATCAGTTCTCAAGAGATTTGTTTGTTTGTTTTTTGTGGAGTCTCTAGGATTACTTATGCATAGGATTGATCACCTGCTAATGGAGATACTTTTGACTTTCTTACTGCTATTGCTTTTTTTCTTATCTTATTACCCTAGCTAAGAACTCAAGCACTCTGAAGTGCAATGTAGAGCATGAAAATCTTTGTCCTACTCATGATTTTTGTGGGATTGTCATGAGTTTTCGTCACTTAGTTTGATATTGGATCTTGGTTTATCATATATAGCTTTCCTGTGGTGAGGTATACCCTGCGTTCCTTAGGCTTTCCATGATTTCTATCAGGAGAGCGGGTTGGAGTTTGTTCAAGGCTAGATAATACCTTGATTTCCATCTTCATATGATGAGTTACATTTACTTATGTATGATGAGCCAACTGTTTATCTGTGAAATGAAACCAACTTGACCATGGTGAATATCCTTTCTGTCTGAACTTAAGTTTAGTTTCCAAATATTTTATTGAGAATTTTCTCATCTATGTTCATCAGAGAGGGAGTTGGGTCTGTGATTTTCTCTTTCTTGTGTGTTTTTATCCATGACTTAGTGTTGAAATTTGTTTCACAACTAAATTCTATGGCAAAGTTTTAAAAATGCATTATTCACATTTAATATCCATTGCTTTTTAAGTATATATGTCTGGGGAAAGATGCCCACTACAAAGTCAAGTATGCTGACAACCGGTTGGTGGAGTGACTGTATCTGTGGTGGAGTGACTGTATCCGTGAGAACACTGAGCACTGCATTGATATGGTTGGTGGAGTGACTGTATCCGTGAGAACAGTGAGCACTGCATTGATGTGCTTGGTGGAATGACTGTATCCGTGAGAACACTGAGCACTGCATTGATGTGGTTGGTGGAGTGACTGTATACGTGAGAAAAGTGAGCACTGCATTGATGTGGTTGGTGGAGTGACTGTATCCGTGAGAACAGTGAGCACTGCATTGATGTGGTTGGTGGAGTGACTGTATCCGTGNTTGGTGGAGTGACTGTATCCGTGAGAACAGTGAGCACTGCATTGATGTGGTTGGTGGAGTGACTGTATCCGTGAGAACAGTGAGCACTGCATCGATGTGGAGAGCAGGTGACTTTCACTTTCAGTATCACACAAAGAAGACTTAGTCCAATTTAAAATACTGAGATCGAGTAGTTTTCTTTTTATCTTTTCTCTTTGGGTAAATATGATTTTGATATCAACTTTACTTGTTTAAGAAAGAAAAATCACAAATAAACAACAAGGCTTGTGATATCTCTGAGCAGTTAAATGGTAAATCGGTTAGTATCTGTGGTGGTTTGAATAAAAAATAGCCCGTATAGGCTCATGCGTTTAGATTGTTTCCCAGGCGGTAGACTCTTTAGGAGGGATTGGGAGGTGTGGTCTTGCTGGAGGAGGTGATCACTGGGATGAGCTTTGAAGTTTCAGGCCATGCCCAGTCTCACTCTTTCTATGTCTCCTGCCTATGGATTAGGGTATAAGTGCTCAGGTACTGCTCCAGCACCATGCCTGCCTGCCATGCTGTCTGCCATAAAGGAAAATGGACTGACCCTCTGAAACTGTAAGCGACACCTCTAAGTTAAACGCTTTTATAAGTAACCTCAGTCATGATGTCTCTTTACAGCAATAGAACAAGAATAAAGACAGTATCATACCAATGTAGTGATTGTGACCTAAAGAAAAGGTAAAATGGAAATTGTGTTGTCCTTGAAAATGAAAATTAGCCAGTAAATGGAGAAAGGATGGGGCCAAATATTATGAAAGCAGTTATCCAAAATGTAGCAGTAGATTCTCTCTGTAACAGATACTTTTCCTAACAGCTCTCTATCTTGAATTGTCTGTGTTCATCTAGTTCAGAGTTGAAATTTATGTTTTTGTTTTGTTTTGTTTTGTTTTTTAACTAGAAGCATCAGTTTACATGGTGTTTTGTGAGGATCTAATCAGGCGAAGAAAAATGTACCAAATTTGATAGAGAAAAATTAATGTAAGGAATTGTTATTAACTATAATGAGATTGGCATAATGAAAAATGTCTCCTAAGTAGTTAAGAGAACTCTAGAGAATATAGAAATAGCAGATATGAGAACAACCTGTACTGCTAGGACTGAGAGATCACATAAGGACAAGGCTCTGGGTAGTAGCTATCTGGTGCTGGATAATAAATTACCCTGAATTTAGCAACTTTTAAACACTTATCTCACACAGTGTCTGAGGCTGAGTGTCTTAGTCAGGCTTTCTATTCCTGCACAAACATCATGACTAAGATGCAGGTTGGGGAGGAAAGGGTTTATTCAGCTTACATTTCTACATTGCTGTTCATCACTGAAGGAAGTCAGGACTGGAACTCAAGCAGGTCAGGAAGCAGGAGCTGATGCAGAGGCCATGGTGGGATGTTCTTTACTGGCTTGCTTCCCCTGGCTTGCTCAGCCTGCTCTCTTATAGAGAACCCAAGACTACCAGCCCAGAGATGGCACCACCCACAAGGGGACCTCCCCCTTGATCACTAATTGAGGAAATGCCTTACAGCTGGATCTCGTGGAGGCATTTCCCCAACTGAAGCTCCTTTCTCTGTGATAACTCCAGTTGTGTCAAGTTGACACAAAACTAGCCAGTACAGTGAGGAATCCAGATCCTCACAATATTGTAGTTAGCACATGAAACTCAAGAAGAAGGAAGACTAAGTGTGGCTACTTCACTCCTTCTTAGAATGGGGAACAAAATACCCATGGAAGGTGTTACAGAGACAAAGTTCAGAGCTAACACAGAAGGAAAGACCATCCAGAGACTGCCCCACCCCGGGGGTTCATCCCATATACAACCACAAAACCCACACACTCTTGCATATGCCAGAAAGACTTTGCTGATAGGACCCTGATATAGCTCTCTCTTATGAGGCTATGCCAGTGCCTGGCAAATACAGAAGTGGATTCTATTGGATGGAACACAGGGCCTCCAATGGAGGAGCTAGAGAAAGTACCCAAGGAGCTGAAGGGGTCTCCAACCCTATAGGAGGAACAACAATATGAACTAACCAGTACCCCCAGAGCTTGTGTCTCTAGCTGCATATGTAGCAGAAGATGGCCTAGTCGGCCATCAGTGGGAAGAGAGGCCCTTTGGTCTTGCAAAATTTATATGCCCCAGTACAGGGGAAGGCCAGGGCCAAGAAGTGGGAGTGGGTAGGGGAGCCGGTTGTGGTGGGGGAAGGTATAGGGGAGTTTTGGGATAGCATTTGAAATGTAAATGAAGAAAATATCTAATAAAAAATTTAAAAAAAAGAAATGTTTGAAGTCCTTAGTCTTAAGGAAATAAAAATCAAAATGCAAAATGACCCTGATATTCTACCTTTCAGCAATCAGAATGGCTAAGATCAAAAACTCAGGTGACAATATGTGTTGGTGAGAATATGGAGAAAGAGGAACACTCCTCCATTGCTGGTGGGATTACAAACTGGTTCAACCACTCTGGAAATCAGTCTGGAGGTTCCTTAGAAAATTGGAAATAGATCTACCTGAAGACCCAGCTATACAACTCTTGGGCATATGCCCAAAAGGTGCCCCACCATGCCACAGGGGCACATGTTCCACTATATTCATAGCAGCCTTATTTGTGATATCTAGAAGGCAGAAACAATCTAGATGTCCCAGAACAGAAGAATGGATATAGAAAATGTGGCTCATTTACACAATGGAATACTACTCAACTATTAAGAATGAGGACATCTGGATCCACCCTATAAACAACCACCAAACCCAAACACTAGGCAGATGCCAACAAGAGCCTGCTGACAGGAGCCTGATATAGCTGTCTCCTGTGAGGCTCTGCCAGTGCCTGACAAATACAGAAGTGGATGCTCACAGTCATCCATTGGACAGAGCACAAGGTCCCCAATGAAGGAGCCAGAGAAATCCCCAGGGAGCTGAAGGAGACTGAAGCCCCATAGAAGGAACATCAATATGAACTAACCAGTACCCCCAGAGATCCTTGGAACTATACCACCAATCAAAGAAAACACATGGTGGAACTTGTGGCTCTAGCTATATATGTAGTAGAGGATGGCTTAGTCGGTCATCAATGGGAGGAGAGGCCCTTGATCCTGTGAAGGCTCTATGCCCCAGTGTAGGGGAATGCCAGGACCAGGAATGGGAGTGGGTGGGTTGGGAAGCTTGGGGAGAGGGGAGGGGGATTGGGGATTTTCGGAGGGGAAACTAGGAAAGGGGATAACATTTGAAATGCAAATAAGAAAATATCTAAATTATATATATATAAAATTTTATATATATATATGGTTCTAACTCAGGGTTTGTCATGATTGTGGCCTCTTGTGAGGCTATGCCAGTGCCTGGCAAACACCAAAGTGAATGCTCACAGCCAGCTATTGGATGGAACACAGGGTCCCCAATGGAGGAGCTAGAGAAAGTACCCAAGGA
>NC_034591.1:76231577-76265430 GCF_900095145.1 Mus pahari
GCATATGTAGCAGAAGATGGCCTAATCGGCCATCATTGGGAAGAGAGGCCACTTGGTCTTGTAAACTTTATATGACCCAGCACATGGGAAGGCCTGGGCTAAGTAGTGGGAGTGGGTGGGTAGGGGAGCAGGGGCAGGGGGGTATAGGGAACCTTCGGGATAGCATTTGAAATGTAAATAAAGAAAATAATAATAAAAGAAAAAAGAAAAAAAGAAGATGTAGTCATTTTAAAGTTACTAAGGTAAAGACAATTTCTCACCTCCTTCTCATTGTGGTTGGCAGGCTGCTGGCTGGTAGCTTCACTTAGCAATGTTTTTCCTTTCCTTTTACTCTCTCTCTCTCTCTCTCTCTCTCTCTCTGTGTGTGTGTGTGTCTATATGTATTTCTAGTGCTTTTTCTTTGGTTCTTTCTCTTATTTGGTCATTTTGTCCTTCTCTAATATGTTTGTTTTCATTTTATCTTACTGTATTTCATTATTATTCCTTAGATCTCTGTGTTCTAGTGAGAAACAGAAAGGACCTGAATCCAAGTAGGATGGGAAATGGAAAGGAACTAAGAGGAGTGGGGGGCACCAATCAGAATATATTAAGAAATATATGTGTAAAAAAATCTATTTCAATAAACTGAACAAAAAGAAAACAATTACCCCATTAAAAATGGGTACAGATCCAAACAGTATTCTCAAAAGAGGAAACACAAATGGTTGAGAAACACTCAAATAAGTGTTTGACATCTTTAGTCATCAGGGAAATGCAAATTAAAAGTACTTTGAGATTCTATCTTATACCAGTCAGAATTTCCAAGCTTAATAAAAGAAAAAAATGACAGCTCATAATGGCAAGGGAGTAGAATCAGAGGAACACTTATCCATCACTGTTAGGAATGAGAACTTGTGCAGCCAGCACCCAGCATGAGAATCAGTGTGTCAGTTCCTCAAGATGTTGAGAATAGATCTACCTGAAGATCAGGTATACCACTCTTGGGCCATACCCAAAGGACTCTATATTCTACCACAGAGACACTTGCTCAACCATGTTCATTACTGCTCTACTCAT
Organism: Mus pahari; assembly: GCF_900095145.1. Taxonomy (NCBI): domain Eukaryota; kingdom Metazoa; phylum Chordata; class Mammalia; order Rodentia; family Muridae; genus Mus; species Mus pahari. The sequence continues at coordinate 76,232,634 of NC_034591.1, forward strand.
AGTAGCTAGAAATTGGAAACAACCTAGATGTCTGTAGGTAGATAAGTAGATAAAGAAAAGGTGGTATACTTTAATGAAATATCACTCAGCTGTTAAAAAAAATGGAATCATGAAATTTGAGGATAAATGGATAGAGCTAGAAAAAATAGAGTCAAGTAATTCATACCATAAATAACAAATATGGTATGTATTTACTTATATGTGGATATTAGCTGTTAAGTCTTTGATAAACAGACTATAATCCCTGTAGCCACAGAGGTTATGTATAGAATAAGCATCTGGATGATTTGATCACAGTAAGCAGGGGAAATAGAACACATAGTTATGGATAAATGGGGTCAGACTATAATCCCTGTAAACACAGAGGTTATGTATAGAATAAGGGTCTGGATGATTTGATCATAGTAAGCTAAGCAGGGGAAATAGAAAACAAAGTTATGGATGAATGGGGTCAGGGGAAAGTTGAACAGGAGGATTAGCAGGGAAGAAGTGGGATCAGAGTAGTAAGGGAAGGAATGTGGGGAGATAGAGCTGAAATTAAGGACCACTTGAGTGGATATATGAAAATCTAATATAGACTATATACAGAGGCAATCTAAATAAAATCACCATATAACGTGGAGGGGAGAGGGAGCAGGGGTTGGAATCCCAGCTGGACATCTCTTATCATCAAATGAAGTCTCCCATTCCAGGAATTGGTTATATTTAATTGAGTCATTGCCCGAAGGGGCCCCATAGAAACCCTCAAATGATCCAGGCTATTGCCAAGGCTATTGGTTGCTCTCCACAAACTGATGCCCTGTTGCTGAAGATAATACTTACATATATTATTGAATTCAAGCCTATCTTTAATGCCTATCTAGAACCTTCCCCCTAAGGACAAGTGTTCACAGTACTAAAAGGTACTTTGCACACTACCAAAGGAGAAAAGTAAACACGAACCTGGCTACAAACCCTTTGTTTTGCACTAGTGATCTGCATGCAAGTGGCCTTAGTGCAATGATGGTATAAACTTTGTGAGAGTAACCACCCACTCTCTGATTAGATTTAAGGCCCACTCCATGAGATGGAACCCATATGTTGCGGGAAATATTAAAAAAGAACAGCAAGTTCCCACGCTACACCCAGCTACTCTCTGCCCTGGTGGCGGTCTCACCACCTCTGTCTCTAGGCTAGCCCCAGCAGCAGACTTCCCAGCTCAGGTTTGCTTGCTGCCCATACTTCTCGGCCATTAAACCCCCTGTGGTTGGCCGTCCCACGTTCCAGTAACCCAGTAAATCAAAACTCTAGATGCTTATAATAAGTCAGTTAGATTTTATATCAATAAATTCTCAATACACAAGATGTCCACACAATAAATTCAGGGCCAATTGATAATGGTACAAGCTGCCCACCTAGATTAGATAAGTTATCCCAATTATTCTATTCTTATATTATATTATATTATATCTGCCTGTGGCTATTTAAAACCATGTAGAATCTGAATTATCCTGTTCATCCTCCATCTTGCTTCCTTCTCTACCTGTCTCTTCCATTTCTATCTCTGCAACTCTTCCCTCTGCCTCCCTTTTACCTGTCCAATCACAGGCCTCCTGATGCACTAATATTTAAATTAATTAGACAGAGAAAATCATGTCACACCCATACTCTGCTCTGGTAGCCAAGAATCTAAGACTAGATAGGGTATGGACCTAGGGGAAAACTTAATACTATAATTTTGCTAAAGGAATCTAGCAACAAAGTGATCCTTTAATAACATAGTACCACACTCATAGCTCAGTGTCATCAAAGCCATCAGCAGAGAAGCTTCCTCCTACAGAGTATGGGAATAAATAGAGAGGCTCACCTAGAGAGTGTGTAGGAAATGTGAGACCTTAGAGTACTGGTCCTAAATGGGATGTCTCCGTCCATTTCCTCTCCTCAGAGCTCAGGAAACTGCAGAAGAAGAGGCAGAAAGAATGCAAGAGCCAGAGTGGATGGAGGACACTAAGGAAACAAAGCTTTGAATAGGGCAGGCCTGGTACACAAGAGAGGTCACAGAGACAGTGGCAGCATGCACAGGGCCTGTGCAGGACGAGGTCCTAGTGCTGAAAGAGGTGGACACATGCCCCTCACCCTAGACCAGAGCCCGTCTGTAGGTGATAACTACTTACAAGTGAAAAGTTAATTTTCTCTTAGTCTCACAGGATACACCACTGCTAAGGCCAGGCAGGCCCTATGCCCAGCGTTAGATTGTCAATACAAAATAAACTCATTTTTAGAGGTTTTTCACTTTTGTTTGTTTGTTTTTCCCCATAATGATTTGGATGTTTTTTTTTTCTTTTTCTTACCCTAAATGTCTTTTGCTTATTATTTTGCTCATTATATTACAGTTTCCGATTTTATGTTTTTAGGGGATTTCTGTGAGTGCCAACATACTTGTCTCTATATCTATATGTGTTTCTTGTGCTTTTCCACTGGTTCTTCTGTTTTTCTGTTCCTTGTTTGATTTGTTCTATTCATGTTTGTTTGTTTTTATTTTATCTTACTCTTTTTTTCCTTCTTTGTAGAGAAGCCTGATTGGTTTTTGTTTTCTAGGAAGATTCAAGTGACTGGAGAGGTGGGGAATATCTGGGAGGAGTTGTGGGGGAGGTGGACCATAAATAGAATATATTGTATAAAAAATATACTTTCAATTTAAAAAAGAATTTCAACAAAAAGGAATTGCAAAGAAAAAATACCATCCACAAAGTGATTTACAAGAAGTATGACAATTTAATAATATGTAAAAAGGTAATTTTAGCTTACTACTTACACTGTGTATGGAATTTGGATTCACATCTTGTTCAGAAAAATAAAATAACTCAGAAACAAACAGATGAGATGGAGAAATGTTGACAAGAATGTAAGGATAAGTTTATACTTTGGATAAAAAAGATTAAAAAGAAAAATTTAGATAATGATAGAATTTCATAAATAAAATATTTTACTTTAAAAATGAAAGGTAGAAGATGAAGGCAAATTAAAAAATTAAAACCAAGGCACACATAGTGCAAGTAAGTTCTTCAAGGTTTGACTTAGTATGATATATGTTTGATGATTAAAAGCTTATAACATTGCCAATGGAAATTTCAATACCCAAGTTAAACCCATCCATGATTCTCTGTTCACAACAAGGGTTTGTTAAGTATTGATCAGTTCTTAGAATGTGTGCTGTTGTTTGTCAACTTGACACAAGCTATGGTCATCTGGGAAGACAGAACACCTCATTGAGAAAACACTTCTATCAGAGTGCCTGTAGGCAAGTCTGTGGGCACATCGTTTTGATTAATGATGAATGTAGGAAGGTCCAGTCTTTGTAGCCCTGACTTATATAATGAAGCTAAGAGAACCTTGGAGGGCAAGCCAGTAAGCATTGTTCATCTGTGCCTTCTTCAGTTCCTACTATCATATTCTTGCCTTTATTCCCAGCCGACTTCACTTCATGATGGAGTGTTTCCAACTTTGTTGGACACAGTGTTTACCACAGCAATGGAAACTAACCTAATGCAGAAATTGGTACCTGGTTCATGAGGTGTTGCTGTGACAGACCTGGCCCTGTTGTTTTTGGGGAGAATTGTAGAAGCCTTTTTTATTTTGGGATAAAAGCATTCAGAGCTTGATGAGCTGCTATTTTGGGAATCAGGAAGATAATAATAGTGTGAGAAATGAAGATGATAGTGGCCTGGCTTGTGATGTTTCAGAGAAAAGTTTCACAGATCCTTGAAGATTATTAAGTCTCTTCATGTGCAATATTTTGTACTAAGAACTCCTGCTCACCTAGGGCTGAAGAATCAATTGTGATTAACAAGCTATTAGCACCACTGAAATGAGCCCTTTACTGGGGTGTTGATGCTGGTTAGCTGGGTATGAAAAGAATCAGCTGTGATGAAGAGACCAGCATCATTGCGATGAAATATGGAATTATTCTCTCAGGGTTAGTACAGAGAAGCAATGATCCATAAGGGCCCGAGGCTGTCTCTCTTGCTGGTAACTGAACTTGGTAATGTATAAGTCTCCCAGGTGGTACTGGCTTATGTGGCATGAGAGCCTCAGGATTAAGGGGGCCATGGAGAAATGTGGAGGCTTGGCACCATTAAGCAGGGTCAGAGTCCTGAAGAGAGTTTAGGATAGGCTATTGGTAAAGCCTCTGTTGCAGTGGAAACTTGAGTGTGTTGGAGATGCTAGTCTGATCTGATGAGCACTAAAGATAGCAGCAGCTGTGGTGTGGAGTCAACCTGAACCTGTAAGGGAAGCTGTGTGTGTTGTAGAAGGTAGAGTCAGAGAAGCTGAGCTGCCGAGCTTCCCTCTGGAAGCCCAAGTGGCATACCTTCATTAAAAGTAGGGATGTAGCCGGGTGTGGAGGCGCACGCCTTTAATCCCAGCACTCGGGAGGCAGAGGTAGGCGGATTTCTGAGTTCGAGGCCAGCCTGGTCTACAAAGTGGGTTCCAGGACAGCCAGGCGTATACAGAGAAACCCTGTCTCGAACCCCCCCCCCCCAAAGTATGGATGTATATGTATTATATACTTATATGTTTTATATGTAATTATAGGTAAATAAAAATAATTTAATTCTTTGTGGCTTTTTCAAACATTTATAGTGTTGCTTCCCATACATCCCCTTCTTTTGTATTGGCCTCCTTCTCAATTAACTGATCCCGTCACATTTCCCTTTCATATTACTGTATCTATGATACCCCTCTATACTCCTCTATCCATGTAAAAAACAAATCTGGTTTCTGTTTTTACTCCAGACTACATATTTGTTTTGCCTAAGGGAAAACAAACAAACAAACAAACAAACACCATAGGCATTGCCTTACAAGATACAGGTATAGGAAAGGACTTCCTGAGTAGGACTCCATTTGCCCGGGAATAAAGAGCAGCAGTTGACAAGTGGGACCCATAACCAGCTTTTGGACAGTGAAGGAAACAATCAGGTGAACGGGAACCCCACAGTGGGCGCGGTGTCTGCTGGCCATACATCTGACAGGAGATTAATATCCAAAACATGCAAAGAACTCTTAACACCAAGAGTCAAGAACTCACCTGAAATATGGACTATAGATCCGAACGGAGTTCTTCTCCATGTAGCTGTTCAGTTTGACCAGCACGAATTGTTAAAGATGCTCTCTTTCCCTCTCCCCTTCTTTCCAATGTGTATTTCTGGCTTTGCTATCAAAAGCCAGTTGTCCATAGCTGTGTGGATTTATCTCTGGGTCTTCAATTCTATTCCATTAATCAGCATATTTGTTCTTATGCCAATACTATGTTACTTTTATTAATATATCTCCATAGTACATTTTGAGGTTGGGGATGGTGATACCTCCAAGCAGTTCTTTTATTAGTCAGGATTATTTTAGCTATACTGGATTTTTGTGTTTCTATCTGAAATTTAAAATGATTTTTTTCAGTTTCTATGAGGAATTATTTTGGAATTTTTATGGAGAGTGCATTGAGCTGTAGATTGCTTTTGGTAAGATGGCCATTTTTACTATATTACTTCTACCTATCCATGAGCACAGAGGATCTTTCCATCCTCGGGCGTCTTCTCTGGGGCTGTGCCTTTATACTAGGACTTGGTAATTGATTTTAGGAATCAGGAATTTGTTAGTTGATTGTTATTTGTTTTGTCCCACTTGTTCTTTGAGGTGGGTACGACTGTGATGAAGATCAGGCTGCAGCATATTTGAGGTGTCATTTTCCATGTTTAGACTGTATTCAGGGTCGTATGATCTATCACTAGTCCTTCTCTTAGGGTAGTTTTTCTGATTCCAACAGTTGGACCTCTGATTCCTTGGTTCTACCTGACACCCTGCACATTCTTTCTACTTCTTAGAAGCCTTGACTCACTGCCAGGAGTTGCTGTGTAATGGATGGTCTCATACCTGTATTCTTTGTTTCTAAGGACTATTCTGGGCCAGTGTCCATGTCTTTCTATATTTCTGTCCCCTATGCCTGATTTGTTTTTGACTCCTGCTATGTCTTAGTGTGGTTCAGACTATTTTTCTGGCTGATGCTTCTATTTGGAGCTTTTTTGTTTGTTTGTTTGTTTGTTTGTTTGTTTGTTTGTTTGTTTGTTTTTTGAGACAGGGTTTCTCTGTATAGCCCTGGCTATCCTGGAACTCACACTGTAGACCAGGCTGGCCTAGAACTCAGAAATCCACTTGCCTCTGCCTCCCAAGTGCTGGGATTAAAGGCATGCACCACCACCGCCCGGCCCATTTGGAACTTATTTTGCATGTGGATTCCTCTTACCTTTTTGAATGAGTTCCTGGCGTTCCTGTGTTGAGTGTATGCTTGAGCTTTGTGTTCCTTGTGGACTTAGATTCTTTGGGCTTGGTTAAATACTATGTGCTATGTGAAATTAAGTTGTAGAGAAAATGGCTGTTTGCTTGTAGGTAGGTAGCTGTAGTTAGTTTCTGCTAAGGAACCTGGTTAGTTGGTTGTAGTACAGTCTCAAACCTCAAGGGAATTTGTTGATGCTGCACAGTTCAGTGGGAGCCAGGGGGCAGGTTTTTTTTTTTTTTTTTTTTTTTTTTACATGGAGGGTGCTTGAAGGGTGTGTGAGTTGGGAGGAGTCAGGTTGCAGGCTAGTTTTTTCTGGCTTCATGAGCATAGACTGATGATATGTTGTGGCAGTAGAAATTAATAGATGGGTTGGCACACAATTTCTGGTCCCAATGGAATGACCCAAGTGCATGTGTGAGCTGGTGGGCATGTAGTCTCTAACCTCACTGAGGTTGTACAGTGATACATGGGCTAACAGGATCTTGAAGGTGTGTGGGTGTGTAATCTTTGACCAAAAGGGGATAGTGTGAGGGCATATGAGACAGTAGGAACGCTTTGTTTTTTGCTTTTAGTTTGAGATAGGGCCTGGCAGAGCCCATACTTACCTTGAACTTACTATGTAGCTAAAGCTGGCATTGAACTCTGTCATTTTTCTGTACCTCCCACATGCTAGGATTATAGGCAGGTGCTACTAGGTCTGACTTTGCTATTTTTATTTAAGAACTATGGCAAGAGCCGGGCGTGGTGGCACACGCCTTTAATCCCAGCACTCGGGAGGGAGAGGCAGGCAGATTTCTGAGTTCAAGGCCAGCCTGGTCTACAAAGTGAGTTCCAGGACAGCCAGGGCTATACAGAGAAACCCTGTCTCGAAAAACCAANTGGTCTACAAAGTGAGTTCCAGGACAGCCAGGGCTATACAGAGAAACCCTGTCTCGAAAAACCAAAAAAAAAAAAAAAAAAAAAAAAGAAAAGAACTATGGCAAGAAGGCACGTCCCTGGGAGAGTGAGAGTTTGAGATGGGTTGTCACATCGCATCCTTAGTCACACACACAGGGAGAATGCTGGCATTCCGTTGACTCCTCCTTTCCCTTCTTAGTCATGGAGCCTAGTTAATGAGTGGCAGCCACCCAGATGTACGGTAGGTTTCCTCTCAGTTAAACCTACTTACAATTGTCCACACACACACACACACACACACACACACACACACACACTGTCGACTTTCCTAGGTGATTCTAAATCCAATCAAGTTGACATTCTAAATTAACTATCACCCAATTTTTCTTAGTTTCCTTATATGGACTAAAAATGTTTGCAGTCAAATCATTTGCTTTTCTTTTGTTCCCTTCACTTGATTTCTGCAAATTATTCTTTGTGATAATATTTAAGAGTTATAATCCACATAAGGCATTGTTTCATTAAAACATTAATTCAGAAGAACCAGAATAGGTACTAGTCACCCATAATATGCTAAATAAGATCATTTCTCTCGTGTCCAGGGCAACTTTCTACTGGTTTCATGATGTTCTCTTTTTGTGCAATTTAATTCATTTTTTCCTTTGATTTTTAGATTGTTCCCAACTTCATAAAGCGTATCCAGACCAAAATCAAAGATCTTCTGCAGCAGATGGAAGAAGGACTGAAGACAGCAGACCCTCATGATTGCTCTGCATATACTGGTTGGACAGGTGGGGTAGTAACTTTGTCCCATTCCTGAACTATGGTATATAAGCTGAGGCTTTGACATTTTCTCCTGTTTTAAGATGGTGACCTTTATACCTTTGAAACATTAGACAGTTTTATTATGAGATGTTTTATAGTTTTATTGCTACTGTCTGAAAGTTTGATCTTTAATATATAGGATTTTTATAACTATTTAATCCAATGTACAGCAGTGCAAATGGCAAAAAGAGGCCTACTTTATGATTATTTTTGTTGGTTTTAATTTTATTATATTTTTCTTTGTGACAAGTTGTGACTAAATGGTCTCTCTGGTCTATTTCATAAATGATCACTTTGTTGGGTATACTTAATTTGATTCAAATAATTTTAATTAAATTATTTATATACATGTATATTTTTATTTTTTATTTTAGTGATGGATTTTTTAACATCATTTAAACAAAAAGTCATATAATTCAGGACAAAATAGTATGATCTCAAAATTAAGAAGCCATAACTAATTTTACGTTTTTACTATTATAACACTAGAATCTTTTTTTTCCTGATTCTCATAATGTATGATGAAGAAATTTAGATGAGACACACAAAATATAGTTTAGGAAATGGCAAGTATTTATCACAAGTTAAAATTGAGCATATTCTCGAGGGGATAAAAGTAGAGAGTGGCTAATGGGAGTGAAACTGGACAAAGGGCCATTGTGCAACCTATGTTTTAGGCCAATTTATACGATTTCTCGAACAGATAGCTTTTTCTGAGCAGTCTTTTCTGTTCAGGATATTAACCAATCTGTTTGGATGGACTATTGGGGAAAGGGTCTTGGAGCTCTTCTTGTTCCTTTTCTGGGTACGGGATAGATAGTGCTCCTACTAGATTTAAGGCTCCTGGAACAAGGTTTAGATACTTTTCTATTAATGGCATTAGAGGCAATGTCACATTCCCCTCTAGGGCCAGAAATATGACTAAAGTCTTATTCTTTTGACTAGTAAATTAGTTTTAGACTTGGTTTACAAGATGCTAATCAGGAAGGAGTCCAGCTCTAATGTCCTCCAGATAATTAGCTACTTAGCAGTACCAGGGAGTCAGAACATTTTTATAGCTAAGTGAGGTATCAAAGATGATAGATCTTATTCTCAGGAAGTACAGTAAAGCATGGTTAAAGTGCTAATGATTCACATACAAATTTAGAGACTTTTCTTATTAGTTTTAAAGTAGTATTTTTATTTCTTCTTTGATATAATATTTTTATTGAATAGTAATGCTGGGTTATTTTCTAGTCTTGTTTAATTGGAGCACATTTGGCCTTCCTTTTTCTCTTAAAATGTCCTCTATCTTTAGAGCTAAGGAATGTTTCTTGAAGATAATTACATTGATTTTGTTTCTTGATGCATTTAGTCAGCCTATGTCTTTTGATTGCAGAATTGAGGCTATTAATATTTAAAGTTAGTATTGAAATGTTTGTGTTGGTTCCTGTTATTGTGATGTTGATTTTTGTTTTTGTTTTTGTTTTTGTTTTTTGTGTTCTTAGTGGTACTTTTTGTTTTAGAAATTACAGTATCCCATCTTTCTACAGTTTCTCTGGGCATCCCATCTTTCTATAGTCTCTAAATTACATTTGCATCAGATTTGACTTGTTAATATTTGTTAGGCTAGGGAAATCCCTTGATTATTTCCTTTTATAGATTACAGGATTGGCTGGGTGGGATTTCATACTGTGGGTACCACTCCATTTAGCTTCAGGTATTTCTTCAAACTTCTCATGTCCTGATCATGTTTCAACATTACATTCCTTGGAGCTCTTTTTCTCCTCAAACTATACATTTTGTTATTTTTTCTTGCCTGCTTGCTCTTTTTCATTATAGATCTGTATAAGAATAGTCACTGCTCATCATATAACCGTCAGTGCTAGGTTATTTTGAAATCTTTGCCAGTGATATTACTCCAAAACTCTTCAATTTAGACTTTGGAAAAAATTTTAGGACAAGGATAAGAAGCAACCACATATTTCCAAAATATCTCAAGAATGTCTCTAGTCCAGTTGCTATTGTTCTTCTCTGAAACCTCTTGAGCTGGGCCTCCATAGTCTACAGTGCTTTCAGTGTTGTTGCTTTCCAAGCTCCCACTAGGATAGCCCATTAAGCCCTACTTACAGAGTTCAACTGCTTTCCTACTCTGAAGCAACAAAGTCTTCCACACTCCTCTAAAACAGTGGTTCTCTAGCTTTCTAATGGTGTGACCCTTTAATACAGTTCTTCATGTTGTGGTGGCCCCAACAATAAAATTACTTTTGTTGCTACTTCATAACTGTCATTTTGCTACCATTATGAATCATAATGTAAATATCTGATGTGTAGGATATTTGATATGTGACCCCCATGAAAGGGTTATTTGACCCCCAAAGGGAGTACCCACAGTTTGAGGACCACTGCTCTAAATAATAGCATGGTTAGTATCATCACATCAATATTCCAGCTCCTGGTACCAACTTCTGTCTTAGTTGTTCTTCTATTGTCAAGAAATACCATGACCAACCCAACTTACAGTGAAGTGCACTTAACTGGGGGCTTGCTTATAGTTTCATAGGACTAGTTAATGCTCATCAAGGCATAGCATGGTGGCAGGCAAGCAGACATGACACTAGAGCAGAAATTGAAAATTTATATCTTGATCCATATGTAGGTGGCAGAGAGACAGTGAGACTGGGCTTGTTAATTCCTGTTATTTTGATGTTGGTCATGGTGCTGGTGGTGTATGTGTTTGCGCACGTGTGTAATTATTTATTTCCCGTGTTTAACCTTCTTGGGTTGGAATTTTCTTTCTAGTATATTCTGTAGGATTGGATTTTTGGATAGATATTGTTTTAATTCGACTTTTGTCATGGAATATCTTGTTTTTTCCATCTAAGGTGATTCAAAGTTTTATTGGGTATAGTTGTCTGAGCTGACATCTGTGGTATCATAGAGTCTTCATGACCTCTGTCCAGGCCATTCTGGCTTTAGAGTCTTTGTTGAGATGTCAGGTGTAATTCTAAAGGGCTGCCTTTATATGGTATTTGGCCTTTTCCCCTTGCAACTTTTAATATTTTTTAATTTGTTCTATACATTCAGTGCTTTAGTTGATATGTGGCATAAGGTTTTCTTATTTGTGTTCTGTAAGTTTCTTGTACATTTATAGTTATCTCTTTTCTTAGATTAGGGAAATTTTCTTCTATGATTTAATTGCAAATATTTGTTGGGCCTTTGAGCTGGGTTTCATCTCCTTCTGTTCCTATTATTTGTAGGTTTGTTCTTTTCATAGTGTCCCATATTTTCTGGAAGTTTTATGTCAACAACTTTTTAGATTTACCATTTTCTTTGATGCTGTATCTATCACTTGTATTGTACCATCCAAGCCTGAGATTGGCTCCATCTCTTGCCTTCTGTAGGCGATGCTTGTATATGTCTTACTTGTCTTACCTAGATTTTATGTCCCCAGGATTCCCCTCTGTTTTTCTTTATTTCTTCTATTTCCATTTTCAGGTCTTGAACACTTTTATTCCTTTTCATTACCTGTTTGCTTGTAATTTTTTTGGTATTTCTTTGAGGGAATTTATTTATTCCCTCTTTAAAGGCCTCTATTATCTTCATAAGATTGAATTTAGGATAGAATTTTCTTGTCCTTTCAGCTGTGTTGGAATATCTAGGGCTTGCTGTAGGATAGCTAAGTTCTTGTGGTACCATATGGCTTTGCATGTTGTTGTTTGTATTCTCAGGCTGGCTTCTAGTAATCTGCCTTTTGGGAGTTATTATAGGTTCAGGGGCTTATTTCTAATTTTTGTCTTTGTTAGATGGGTGGGTTTTGTTTTGTTTTGTTTTGTTTTTATGTTTTTCCTCTTAGTTTTTATTTCCTTTCTGATCTTGTGGCCTGAGTGACCAGAAATTCCAGTGACCAGTGATTCTTCAAGTCTGGTAGTGTGTTTCTGCTGGGTGTGTGTGTGTGTGTGTGTGTGTGTGTGTGTGTGTGTGTGTGTGAGCTGTGGTGGTTTGGGTGCCAAGGTTGTCTCTGAGGTCCTTAGAACCATTGTTGTCTCTGGGAAAGCAGAGGTCTCCTGCAGTAGTTTTGGGGCTGAATATGGAGCCCAGGTGATGAGGTGTAGTATAAGGCTGTTGGGTATGTTATTAGGGGGAGTTTGCAAGCATAGGGCTCAGGGTAAGGTCTTACCTCTGGTTCCTGGTACTGTTGTCACCTCTAGTTAAGCAGCTGAAGTTGTGAGCCTGAAAATGGAGCCCAGGGGATGAGGTGCAATTCACTGCTGTTGTCTGTGCTCTAGAGAAAGTTGGCAGGCATTGGGCATAGGGCAGGGTCTTATCTAGGGTCCCTGGTACTGTTGTGGCCTCTAGGAGGACAGACAGAGTTATTATCCAGAAAACAGAGCTCATAACTCAGGAGTTAAAATATGTTTTCAAAGCAAATTATTTTCTAATGGGTTTCTGCAAAGAGCTCTCAGTAAAACTCTTGGTTCTTGTCTTTGGTGAGGGAAGACATTGATAGAGAGTCTCAGAGTATCCCATTCTGGCCTTAGGGTCACTATCATGTAGTTGAGAATGTCTTTGAACTCCTGACTCTGCTGTGTCCATCTGTCACATGCTGAGCCACCACACCTGGCTTTGGATTTCTATTTCTATATTTTCAAAGAGGTTGGTGACAGGCTGCTCCTGCTGTCCCTGTTCTGTCACATCATGTGGTACTCCCTAAGTGGGGATCTGACTCACTGGTTATATGCTCAACTGCTTAATAAGAAAAGAAAAACAAAATGAAAAATTGTAGAAAATTAGAAAGGAGGCATAAAGTCCAGGAAAGTAATCACTTCCTGTGGTATCATCACAGAATGAAATGATTTGAGAAGAAGCATAAGGAAAGAGTTATATTAGCTTGAGATAAAGAGAAGATTGAGGCTGGACTGGGTGTGATTGGGAACAGGGAAGGAGTGACAGGAGCAGCAGTATGTTTGGTGTCTTTTTCCTCTAACAGTAAAATGTGGACATACTATATCAGGCTAGTTAACCCATGATAAATTTCAACCTGTTTCTTGTTTTTTTTTTCCACCCTAATTTTTGGGTCTTTTTCTTGTCAGCATTTTCAGTTTTCTGAAATAAATTATACCTTTTCTTATTATTGTTCATGTTGTCCATGTCAAAAAACAGACTGTTAGTAGAAGAAGATGTTTTTGTAGTTATAAAATAACTCCCAGAGGGTAAAACGGAAGATTGTAATGCTTTTCTTTGTGGGGTGGGGATTATTCCAGGCATAGCACTTTTGTACCTGCAGCTGTACCGGGTCACTGGTGATCAGACCTACCTGCTACGATCCCTGGATTATGTGAAGAGAACACTCCGAAATTTGAGTGGTCGCAGAGTCACTTTCCTTTGTGGAGATGCTGGACCCCTTGCTGTGGGAGCTGTGATATATCATAAACTCAAAAGTGAATGTGAGTCCCAGGAATGCATCACAAAGTGAGTTTTCAAAGTTGGAAACATCTCCAAATGTTTTGTTGAAGAATTACTGTGCAAAGATGTTCAACAATTAAAGTATTTTCTAATCTGCTATTGCAAACAGGACTCTCTGAAAAGTGAAGTATGTTAGTTTAGTAGTGGGACCATGTGTACTTTTTCCTGTACATACATGAGTGTGTCTTAATTTCAGTGGAACTTTAATATTCATTTCTAAACAATTTTTGGTTGTCATCAGTGTATGAAAGCGAGTGCACGTCCATGAAAATAGCTTGAGAATAACTAATCCAGAGTTCAATCTTTAGCTCTTAGTCATGGTAATGAGGGAATAATGGACTGTGTAGGTTTCTTCAGTGGGCAGTTTATATTCTTCTCAAACAAGCAGAAAACAAAGTCCCAACTTTGGATCTAGTAGAGTATCTGACATGTGCTGGCATTTGATGTTGTTGAAAGATGCCTTGCCTAGGTAGCAACCACATCTCGGCTCTATCTTTACATACATTTTGCATCACTCTCTTCTAACACTAGATTTTAAAGTATGTGCTCTGTTTTCACTATATGATTTAGAGTAATAGAAAGGTAGAAAATTTCAGCTGAAAAAAATCTTTTTCAAAGCTGGAGATTCAATTCAGGATCTCCTATACTTTTAATACTGACGTATGTACCCATCCCATATATTTGTATTGTTAAGTTGTTATTTGAAACAGGAATCAGTAGAGAGGTTTTGATTGGTTTATGAACTTGAGAGATTTTTAGAAATTTTCTGAGATAATACTATGTCTTGTTGTTAGACTTCTACAGATGCATAGAACTATTGTCTGTCAAGAGTCAGAGCTTCCTGATGAACTGCTGTATGGACGGGCAGGATACCTGTATGCCTTACTGTACCTGAACACAGAGATTGGCCCTGGCACTGTTGGTGAGACAGCTATTAAAGAGGTATTGTGGGCCTACTGGACTTTCCGGTACTTGAAACTATCTGTTAGCATGTAGTTATGTTATCACCCAGCCTCTGCTTCTAGATGGGAGTAATTCTTTACAGGCATCTCATAAAATGTTTTTTAGAAACAGCTATGTATCTTCTCAAAGATATTTTTTAAAAAAAAGTCTATAAACTTTATTGGTTAAGTTATGTTCCACTTCAAAAACTCAGGATGAGATGACTGTGATTTGGTGTGCAAATTCTTTCATTTTGTTCCCCTGATCTCTACATGTGCTCTTACCCACATAACCCAATATGGCTTGGCTCCCTTAGCCTGCCTGGAAAAGGAAAGGAAACAGCTTCCTTTGTCAGGGATCTGTTTTCAAGATGCCCACCTAGTGCTTGCTTGCATCTCATTCTAAAAACTTAGATCCCATGTAAAGTGAAGTGAGTCTTGCCACATAGTTGTTCTAGACATTGATCCATAACATAGAAGACCACATAGCTCTTCCCTCATCAATGAAACTAGTGTGTGTACTCTGTCTTGGGGATGTAATTACTGTCTTTTAGGGAAATTGTTATAGCTCTAAAGCAAGTAAGAAGTTTAGGATAGTTTTTAATAGGAAGACCATAGAATTTAGACAACTTTTTATACTAAGAACTTGAATTCCATAGGTAGACTTCTTACATGTTTTTTTCCTTAGGCTTTATTTCCTGATGTCTCTCTGTCTGAATTTATTAAATAAAAGTAATTGTTAGATAGTGGCTGCTTCCATTTCTTTAATAATCTGTGTTCTCCCACACACTGTCAATTAGAGTAGATGAAGGTGCTTGTAACTTGTTCTGATTTCCTATGTCTCCTTGTCTCTGTAGGTAGTCAGTGCTATTATTGAGTCAGGAAAGAGTCTATCAAGGGAAGAAAGGAAATCTGAGCGCTGCCCCCTGCTCTATCAGTGGCACAGAAAACAATATGTTGGAGCAGCCCATGGTATGGCTGGCATCTATTACATGCTAATGCAGGTATGTGACAATTATCTGGAATAATGAATATAGTGACCATATCACAATATATTAGACTTTCTTACAATTTTTTTTTCAAAAATACAGAACAAGAACAGGAATTCTAGTTCTTTGGAAAAAACTTGGAAACATATAGGAACTCAGAATGAAAAGATATGAACTGAAAATAAGTTTAAAAAAGTGCAAATGGCTTAACAGGACAGAAACCACACAGAGATGGCCGAGGAGCAAGAGACTGTTTCTCCTGCACAGTCATAGAACTGGGGGAACATAAGTGACATGTACCACAGTCTGCACCAGGCGTATATGTGAGTTGAGATGAAGCCAGTGTTAGGCAAGGAAGGGGCTTCTTCAAGCATCTCTAAGGAGCATTTGGATCTGTTAGATTCTTCCTTCCAGTAATTCCTATTAGCTACAAAAGGAACTGGGACTTGAAAAACAGAAACCATCTGTTTTAAGCAGAGAAAGCCTGGCTTGGAAGAGAGCAAAGGGAGGAAATTCTACAGGGCACATGGGATCACTATGTTGTGCTTCAGACACTTCCACTTCTCTCTCACGATGGGCAATACAGCCTCTACCCCAAAGATGAGGCCAAAATATCCTTTTGGAAACACTGATTTAATAATTATTTGTTGTTGTTCCTGTGTCACTGGGCTCTCACTCTGGACTCCCCTCAGTTCCAAAGTCTTTGTGATCTATTGAAAACCTTCTGATCAGACACATGCAGAATGTACTATACATACATTATTTCAAGTGCAAAGAGATAGCAGGAAGAGGAACCATCTTCATTTTAGGTAGCCTTCATACTATTTCTCTGGGACCAGCAGCTTCTCTGAAGGCCATGCTATAATAGTTTTTTTTTAAAAAAAATCAGAAAAATAAATTGTTTTCTTTTTTGTGTCTTTAAAGCCAGAAGCAAAAGTGGACCAAGAAACCTTAACCGAAATGGTGAAACCCAGCATTGATTACGTGCGCCACAAAAAATTCCGATCTGGAAATTATCCATCTTCATTAAGCAATGAAACAGATCGATTGGTCCACTGGTGCCATGGTGCTCCAGGAGTCATCCACATGCTCTTACAGGCATACCAGGTTAGTGCTCCCCTCTTATCCTGAGATTCTGGTCGGGCACAGTTCTCATGCTTTCATGTTGCTTCTTCAATTGTACACTGAAAACTGGTTTTAAATTTTCATCTCTGTTAGAGTGGGTACACATGTGCCAAGTCATACATATGGACTCAGGGGCAGCCTTCAGTGTTGACCTTTGCCTTCCATCATGCTGAGCAGGGTCTGATGTGGTTTTGCTGGCCTTTGTGCTTCAGAGGAGTTCGTTTTCTCTGCTTCCTTTCCCTTTTCCTGAGATGTGCACCTTCTCAGCAGCTTCACATGGGTCCTGGGGGTCTGAACTCCAGGACTCATGCTTTAACTACTGACCCATCTCCCCACCTCACTTTCCACTTTCTATTTTAATTATTTATCTGCGCACTTGTGTGTTGTGTGATCACGTATGCTTGTGTACACACGTGTGTCCATGTATTGAGAGCCAGTGGTTAGCCTTGGATACGGTCCTCTGGAACCAGTCATCTCACTTTTCCTGGATTTCTCACTGCCCCGAGTACGCTGGACTGGCTGGCCGCTGAGCACGCTGGACTGGCTGGCCGCTGAGCTCTGGAGATCAGTGTTTCTCCACTTTTGCAGCACAGGAGTACAAGCATATCCCACAAATCTGACTTACTTATTTAAATGAGGGGGAGGGAGGGAGATTATAAAATAATATTATTTTACCACTTCCCTTTTCCTTCCTATAACCCCTCCAATGTATCTCCAGCTTTCTTTCAAATTTATGACCTCTTTTTCTGTAATTGTTGATATATGTATATATATTCTGCAGTATATAAATAACAATGTGTTCAGTCTACATGATACTACTTGTATATGTGTTTTGGGCCTGACTGCTTTTTTATTAGTAAATATTTTTGTTTATTTAATATCACCTCCATTTTTTTTATGTTTGTCAACTATTTTTAAATTATTTTATTAGATATTTTCTTCATTTACATTTCAAATGCAATCCTGAATGTCCCAAATACCCTCTTACTCCCCAGCCCTACTCCCCTACCCACTCACTCCTACTTCTTGGCCCTGGCATTCCCCTGTATGGGGCATATAAAGTTTGCAAGACCAAGGGGCCTCACTTTTCAATGATGGCCGACTAGGCCATCTTCTGCTACATATGCAGCTAGAGACACGAACTCTAGGGGTACTAATTAGTTCATATTGTTATTCCACCTATAGGGTTGCAGACCCCTTCAGCTCCTTGGGTAATTTGTCTAGCTCCTCCATTGGGGGCTCTGTGTTCTATCCTATAGATGACTATGGGCATCAACTTCTGTATTTGCCAGGCACTGGCATAGACTCACAAGAGATAGCTATATGAGGGTCCTTTCAGCAAAATCTTGCTGGCATATGCAATAGTGTCTGCGTTTGGTGGCTGATTATGGGATGGATCCCTGGGTGGGGCAGTCTCTGGATGGAACATCCTTTTGTCTTAGTTCCAAACTTTGTCTCTGCAACTTCTTCCATGGGTATTTTATTCTCTATTTTGGGGAGGAATGAAGTATCCACGTGTTGGACTTCCTTCTTCTTGATTTTCTTTATCACCTCCATTTTATACCAAAGGGGATTTCAGTGGCTAAGCTAATGAAATTCAGAAAGCAATCCCTTGGCCACATTCTGCAGAATTCCTCTGTCCTTTAGAAAGTTTTCACATGAAAACATTCATTGTTATGAATTATGATAATTATGTTACAGCTGAGGAGTTGGTATTAGAAAATGAAGCACAGATATATTTGCATGATCATTTTATATTAGATAACTACTTCAGTGCTCTTCCAGTATCTACATTCCTTAATTTAAAAGCAGGAGCAAGTTGGTCATGGTAGTGTGCTCCTTTAATCTCAGTACTCAGGAGCCAGAGGTCAGGAGATCTCTGTGAATTTAAGTCTACATAGTAAGTTCCAGGCCAGCCCAGGTAACATGGAAAGAAAATCTATCTCAAAACAAACAACAAAACAAACCATAAAAACACAAAGCAAAAATAAATAAAATCAGGACTAAGACAGAGCTGTTCACTATCCCACTTTTTTCAATATAGTGTTAGTCACTATAAAGCAGAAAAAGAAAGAAAAGGGTCACAAGTCAGAAAAGTTAAGCTATTTCTTTGCAGACCACATAGCTTCTTTATCAAAAGAACATATGAATGGTTAGTTAAGTAGGAAAAAAATTGTGTATACATATTTCCTAGTGCATATGTATAGATGAATAGGTAGAGAGATTGAGGGAAAACAGATAGATGGATGTTAGATGATAGGTTGATGGATAACAGATTATATATAATTAAATAGATGATAGACATACAGATAGTGCCAGGTCCAGCATGGCTATGTAAGGGGAGGTGTGACACAGTTCCCTGGCCCTGGCTCATCATCATTCCCTGGGTGTGCTGATGGCTGCTGTTGCCCTGAAGCTGATCTGCTGTCTCTTCTATTTTACTTTCAGTCTCTCTTTCTGGGGCGTATACTTCCCCCATTGCTTGGAGCTAATCACTCTAATAAATGAAGCATTCGGTTCTCAAGAATAAGGAATGGAGGTGGTCATAAGGCTGGGGAGGGTGAGGAACAGGCATTCTTGCCCTTTAGGGCCATGGGGAAGGATCTAGACAACATAACCACAGAGGCCATAAAGGCCTACATGGTTATTTGTAGAAATTGCTTCAACTTGGCCTTCAACTTGGAATTATATGAGGAGATACATATACTCTTTGGTCCAATGACTGCTGAATTAAATTAGCCAGGTGAACTTGGGGATATCAATGACAAAGAGTTCAAGTGGTCTAAGAAGACAAGGCATGGATAAGAAAGAAGAAAGACTCTATACAAAAAAAGCAATGGATAGATGGGTTTATCTTATAGGAGGAAGGCTTGTATATGATCTAGAAACAAATAGTATTAGAAGGAGAGTATAGTTTAATAGAAAAGGATGGTGGGCTAGTGAATTAATGTTCATAGAGAGGTTGTCAATTTTGGACAAGATGCCATGGAATTGCTAGGACAGGGAACAAAAATTAGAGCATTAAAAGATGAAATACAAGCATAGGAAAAGTTAGCACTTTGTTCTCCTGGCTACTGGAAGGATTGGAGATGACCCTGCCTAGAGAGAGATCGGAGAGAGCCTGCTGCTTTACTTTCATAAGTTTTAAAGCTTTGTGAGAAATTATTTCAACCTAAGTAGTCTGTCACTTTTCTGTTCTTCCATGAAAGTAGTTACGAAGGACTGCTGTGTGCTATACCAGGAGACCCAAGAGCTGTGCCTAGTTACCCATGAAGAACAGGCTGTGTAAAAACTGTAAGGATATGTGCTTCTGCTTGGTGTTTAGTTTCTGTTTTTGAGAAAGCAGTGGTTGAGACTAATGATCTGGAATTCATACAATTTATATAAATTTAAGGTTTTCTAAAAACATTAACAATGTTCAAAGACATGGCTTTAGTAAATAAAAGTCTGGGTTCAGGCTCTCTGGTTGAAAGAATGAAAAAGAAAGGAGAAGGAAGAAAGATGAAAGAGTACTTGAATTGACAGCTTGCAACCACCACTGACTCCGAATTATTATTGAATCAGTGCTGCTCTCATTCCCCCTTTCTCATGACCCTCTTCTTGCTGAGGCTGGACCTTGGCGAGATAGGTGCTACCAGATGCACTAGTATGTATGGAGCCTAGTTGCTCTTACAGTTCTTGCTTCTTTCCTGAGCCTCTTGGGCCCTCCTGCTACAATCTTCCTTTCTCTCCAGTCTTAGTCTACTGGTAGGACAACCTGATAAGCCCTGCTTATAGAATTCAACCACTTTTCTAGTTCAGATTCCCAGAGATTTCATCATTTCTAAAAACAAACAAGCAAATGAACAAATAAGCCAAAACAACAACAAAACCAAACCAGTTTAGTCAGGTTCTTGACAGCAATATCCCTAAAAACCTAGAACTAGTTTCTATGTCAGTTTACTTTTTCTTTTTCTTTTTCTTTTTTTCTCTCGAGAGAATAAATTTGATTACTGGACAAACCACAACCACAATTTAAACATGACCAAGTTTTCAGGTTACAAATGTTAAACTCCATTTGGTAGAACCAATGACCATGATTCAGTTTAAACCTTAGTCTCACCATTGTGAATTCTTGCTTCCTTCTTTCCAATGTCGTCTCTTGGAGTTGTACCTGATTTTGTACCAGTTTTCATCTGAATCACTTGAGGAATAGGATGATTTTGCTTTTCTTTCTTGGCTAGGAACCTGTTAATTCTGAAAGTGTTGTGAAAAGATATAATGAGAAGCCAGGTCAGGAGTATGGTGCACAGTGGAGGAGGAAAAGAAAAGTGGGGGTCCCATATTAGTTTACTTTTCTATTGCCATATAAAATTCCATGACCAAGGCAGCTTAGAGTTACAGAAGTGACTGTTTATTTGGCTTACGACTCTAGAGAGTTTATAGTCTGTCATGACAAGGGAGTGTGGCATTGAGGAGCACTTACACTGCTTGAAGCAGAACTGGAGGCTCCCATCTTAAATTGCAAGAAGGAAGCAGAGAGTGAACTAGGAAATCTGCGTGACTTTAGAAACCTCAAAGTGTATCCCAGTGATGAATTTTTTATAGCAGGGCCATATCTCCCAAGTTTCACTGAACTGTACCACCAACTGGAATGCAAATATTCAGACTCCAGTGCCTATAGGAAATGTTCTTATTCAAATTACCACAGGAAGGAATTCATGCCTGACATGGTAAAACTAGCCCACTACCCAGAACTGGTGAAGCCAAGGACACTAGGCACCCGTTACTGCCATCTCTCTAAATTAGTATAACCTTCAACCACATTCTAAATACTTATCCTTCTACTCATGGACAAGTATAGCTCTCATCTCATTAAGAAAAAAAGAAAAAGAAAAAAATCTTTTTGCAGTATTGACCATTACAGAAAGATGCAACTGGTTCAAATTCAGAGAACAATTCCCTGTGGGGTTTCCCACAGCAACTGATATATATCTGTAGTACAGCCTCTGCTTGTAACACTCAGAGAAGACCATGAAGTGGTGGTAGAACAACTGCTACAGGATAATTATAGTATATGTGATAGAAAATCTGGGCCCATGAAATCTCAACAATATGGGCTCCTAAACAAGACATGAAAAATGACAAGTTGACATACCATCACGAATGGGGAAATCTCACAAGGTCCCACCCTAAACAAAGGAGTTTCAGTTTTCTCCAGGGAGGAGTCCCCAGATAGGTGATCCAATCAAAGCTGTCAGCCTTAAACACATACATATGAATAACACTAAATGACCTGAACAGATTATACTAAAATTTTTATGTGTGTGTGTATGTGTGTGTGTGTGTGTGTGTGTGTGTGTGTGTGTGTGTGTGTGTGTAACAATAATTATTTAGAGGCCATGATTTTGAGAAGACGAAAGGAGGGTATGGATTGGATCTGATAAGGCAACCATTTTGTGTAACTTGATCTTTCTTGCAGCTTTCAACATCCATTCTTCTGTAAATTTGACTATTAGATGACATGAGAGGTTTCTTTTATGGTTCTGTGTATTTGGTGTTTCATGTTTCTTTGATCCTCTTAACTATATTTTCATGTCTTCTATTGTTTTGCTACTCACAGTTTTCAGTCTTCATTCTGGTATTTGTTCATATTTGAGTTCCTTGTTCATATGCATTATTGCTGTTTTTAAATCATTATTTTGTATATTACCTGTGTTGCTTTTATTTCAGGTTACAACACTATGGGGGGAGTACTGCTTTTATGGTGATAATCTAGTCTCTTGGTTCGTTATGTAGCTTGTGCTATTGAAATGGGACCTGTAGTTAGGTTGTTGGTAGTATTTCTTGGGGTGGAAATTCTGCTATACCTCTTCTTTGTTGACTGGGTGTTTGTTTCTCTGATTCCAATGACCCCAACTTGCCAGATTGTTTTCAGCAGAATGGGGCTTAGGGTTCAGTCTGGTAACAATGTAGTGTTGATCAGAAGTTTCTAAGCCCAGTAGCAGGCCTTCTAGTTAAAAATCTCTTAACTCTAGGTAAAAATCTTTAGTAGTCTGGGGGGAGTTGCTCTCAGTTCTCAGAGAGCCGTAGTATATGAAGTCAGCAGTGAGAGTCTTGGGTTCATATGTGGAAACGGAGCTCCGAGAATGGGCAGAAGTGAAGCTGAAGGACCAGTATGCATCAATATGAGATTCTAGGGTAATTACCTGGAGAGTGGAGGCCCACAACAGGACATGAGACCTTTGAGTGTGGTGCAGGGAGCAGGCAGATTAGATGGTGAGTGTCTAGGGTCCTTACCTGAAGAAGTGTGACCAGATGATAAACTGGTGGGATAGGAGTTAGCAGGCCCCTTACCTGCCAGGATGAGTTGAGTTGGTGGTCCTCTTGAACTTCGTGAGTTCACAAATTTACCTTCTTCACTACGCTTTGTAAATGTTTGGCCATTGTTTCCCTATAAGGCTTTTATATTTGAGTTTCTTTTTCTTTTCTGTAATTCAGATTAGATAATTTCTATTAATTTAACTTTATATTCACCAGTTTATTTTGTCATGTCTACTCTGCTGTTAGCCAGACTACTTAGTAAATGTTATATTACCTATTGACATTACTCTGGGTCTAGAGAGAGTTTATTCCATCGTTCTATGCAACTTGATCTGTATCATGCCATATTGCTGATTTTTTTTTTTATAATTTTCTAGTAAGACTTTTGGAGTCTCTAACATATATATCCTGTTAAGTAGAGATAGTTTGACTTGTTTTTGTATTTGTATCTACTTAATTTATTTCTTGTGTGTTCCAGCTAGTGCATGGAGCACAATACTGAAAGTCAATGGGGATGGTGGGTGTCCCCGCTCATTCCTGGCTTATGGGGGAGTGCTTCAAGCTTTTCTTCAGGATGATGTTGGCTTGAGTTTCTCATATATAGCTTTTATTATACTGAGGTTTCGCCTAGTTCTGTGTTATCTAGGACTTTTATCATGGAGTCATGTTGAATTGTATCAAAGGCCTTTTCTGTATTGAGATGATCATTTTTTTTGGGGGGGTGGGTTAGATCAGTTTATGTTGTCTATAACATTTATTGACTTATGTATGTTGAACCATTTAGATTTCAAGGATAAAGCCAACTTAGTCATGGTGGATGGATAATCATTTTTGATATATGTTTGTATTGCAAGCGTTTTGTTTTTATTTTTATGTCTTGTTTAAACTTGTTAAATTTTTTGGAAAAAAAATCTATTTATTATTCCTTTAAATCTGTGTCCTATGGCTTATCTAAGTATTTCTCTTTGGCAAACATTTCTACAGCACTATAGGGTTTTGGAGAGAAGATACTGGAGTGACTTCTTGTATTGCTCGTAATTTTTCCAAAGTGATCTAGGCATGGGAACCTCTTTTGTTAGTTCTCTGTCTGATATCTGTAGAGCAAGTTGGAGCAGAAGAGAGAATGTGGGAGTGGGATTGTGCTTAAAGGTGAAAATGAGTTAGGTGGAGTGCAGTCAGTTGAACAGAGTAGACTGGTATGGTATGTAGGATGTGAGACCTGGTTCAAGCCTTGAGTATAGGGTAGATCTGGGTAGATAGAAAGATTGCATGTGTTGTGCCAAGGGCATGTGGGTTCAGGGGCAGGCAGGGCAGGTTCTGGTGGAAGCTTAAAGGTTGGTTTCCACACAGGCACAGGTGGCCAGACTAGGTAGGTCTGGATACTGGATGTGGCACCAGTGCTAGGCCTGGTGGATTAAGGAGGATCTGTGGAGGGGAGACTCACTGAGTTAGACTGTGAGAAGGACCTGACTAGGTGGAGAGGTTCTTGTGTGTATTTAACCCTAATGCCTTATCTGTTTCAAAAGTATAGTTTTTTAATCAATGGGGAAGTATTTTTCTGACTCTTATGCAAAATATTTTGCTAACACTGTTTTTGGTTTCTTTCTCTCCAGGTTTTTAAGGAGGAGAAATACTTGAAAGAGGCCATGGAATGCAGTGATGTGATTTGGCAGCGAGGTCTGCTCCGGAAAGGTTATGGAATCTGCCATGGAACGTCTGGAAATGGTTATTCCTTTTTATCCCTCTATCACCTGACGCAGGATAAGAAGTATCTCTATCGAGCTTGTAAGGTGAGGACACCTCTAACCCACTGCTTCTGAACTCCCAGAACAGATTCCAAAAGCGCAACTCCTCTCCGACCTTGAACCTGCTCCTCCCAGGCTCTGGCAAATCTGTTTCTTCCGGCGCAGCCTTGTCCTTGGGCCCTCTGCGTCTCTCTGTGAGGTGAAGGTAGCAGACATAAAGGTTGCTCTGAAGAGCTCAGGCTCTGGAGTCATACAGCCTGGTGCGAGTACAGCACTTCGTTATTTGTTCGGGTGCTTTCTGAGAAAAAGTCTGAGCAGGTGGACCTTGGTTTGCTGATGCCAAGAACAATCATGAATGTGAACTGATCTTCCTGCTCCACATCCCAATTCTAGGGTCACAGATCTTTGACATCAAACCTGCCTTATATAAAATCTTTATTGTCTTAAAGTACATTTATTTTTCAAGCCTCAATTTCCTTATTTGAAAAAAAAGGGGAGAAAATGGTTATCTGCCAAAGATGTTTTAAGAATTGATTGATATAACATTCAAACTTTCTGCAGTTGTTCCTAGTTAAATCCTTCATTGGTTTCCCATTAAACTGCGTGTCAAAGCTACCCTCCTTCTCTGAGTCTCTGTAGTCTGCATGCCTTGACCCTTTCCTATTTCCCTACCTCCTTGTCTCATCCTATATCACTTTCAGGCATACTTCACTAGCTAGCACTGTTCTTCCCTCTCAGCAGAATGGAGGCTAAACTGTTATTACCTATTAACTTCACCAAAAATGTACTTTCCACGGGCAAGTTGCATAGGAAATCTTTGCCTCTCCAATGTTACTTTAACTATGACATTCTTCAGGGTCTTGAATACTACCAGTCCTTTATTGAACGCTTTGCTTATTGCTTGGCTCACACTGGTGAAACAGCCTCATGATTGCACTCGTGGAGAGTACAGCAGAGAGCTAAGAGCTGAGATCTTTCCACACTGGAGGATTGTTCCAGCAAGTGTTTATAAGGCAGTAGATGTGAGGACACTGAGGAAAAGAGGAATGCTGAGCATGTTCTCCATGAGTAACCCAGGCCAGGGGAAGCCAGCGGCCAAGGCTGAAGACAGGTTCAGAGCCAGGGAGTTTCATTCCCATGGAAGCGGTGCTTGGAAGGAACAGGGTGCTGTTGAGTTATTATGCATTTCTTCTCCAAGTGTCCCTACAGTGTTTTAAGGTAAGTGTTACCTACAGCAGATGAAACCGGCAAGGAAAGGTCTCTAGCTCTCATCCTTCTAGTGGGTTTTGGCCATACAGTACAGTTCAGAGCCCTGGAATCACCGCTGCCCAAACTAACTTCTTTAGTTATTGTTTTCCAAGTTATTTTTAATGTTTTTAATTGTGTGTGTGTGTGTGTGTGTGTGTGTGTGTGTGTGTGTGTGTGTAGGAATGTGCATATAAGTGTAAGTGCTCAAAGAGGCCAGAGGGGACAGTTCCCATCAAGGATGGCATTTCAGGTGTTTGTGAGCCACCTGGTGTGGGTGCTTAAACTCAAACTAGGGTCCTCTGGAAGAGCACGGATGCTCTTAATCTCTGAGCCTTGTCCTGAGCCCTCTCTTCAATTTTTTTTAACTCATTAAAGTGTCCAATTCATTGCCTCTTAGAAATTGTATTCTTAAAAAGATGTGTCTTTCCTTTTAGTTTGCAGAGTGGTGTCTAGATTATGGAGCACATGGATGCCGCATTCCTGACAGACCTTATTCCCTCTTTGAAGGTAAGAGTGTGAAAAATAAAATAAAACTGTACATTTAAACACATAGTCTAGTAAAGCTGATTTCCGTGCTTTGAGGACTAGCATGAGGGCATTCGGTGTTGCCTGAGTAAAGCCTCAGAACTAACCACAACGATGCAAGCCTGTTGATTTTGCTATATTTTGGTCTTGCAAGTATCTTCAAAAATTCTAGAACTTCTATGAAGTACATATGCAGACAAAGCCTGCAAGGCTTCCTGGATGGGGGAAAAATAGTATGCTTATTCTTCTACATTTCCTCTGTGATATTGTATATGTAAATAAAATATTCTGTATGTTCATGGGAAATTTGAGTAGATAATACAGTTAATTCTTTAAATGATGTAAAGAATTACTAGTAACTAATATTAATAGAAAGTAGTAATTGGATATTAATAATTAGAAAAATAAGAGTGTGTGTTAAAGAGTGTTCAATACTTTTACTGATGGTAATAACAAGACCATTAGTTAAAGTAACAATAATTAAGTCTCCCCAGTTAATAAATATAGTATATAAGAATATACTATAACTAATATATTATTATAATTATAATTGGAGTTCTAGAGACAAAGAGAACCTTTTTGTTCATTTGGTATTTTTATGATAGGGTCTCTCCATGTAGTCCTGGTTGTCCTGGAATTTGATACGTAGATAAGGCTAGCCTCAAACTCATACAGATTTGCCTGCCCCTGCCTCCTAAGTGCTGTGATTAAAGGTGTGCACCAATACATTTGGCCTCCTAAATACTTTGTGTGTGTCTGTGTGTGTGTGTGTGTGTGTGCATGCATGCGAGCACTTGCATGTTTTGGCTAACTTATAACCCACAGTGCCAAGACTTTATAGCATTAGGATAAATTGATAATATCTTTAGAACCACATCTTATAACTACATTCCAATGTAAACCTCAGAAGGAAAAAATATTTACTTTAAATCATGTAGATAGGAAATGGATTTTATCAGTGCTTTTTCTGTATAAGCTAAAGTCATAAGGAAAAATATTTCTTAGAATAAAATCTTTAGTTGTTTACATCACAAAAATATTTGACAGACATGGTGGTCATTGCCTGTAATCTCAAAACACTGGTAGCAAAAGCATTAGATCATGAGTATGAGCCTGGCCTAGGCTCTGTATTGAGGCCCTGTCTCAGAAAAAAATAAACATGAGATGTGTTTATATCAGACAATATTCAGCTTTTACATGGAAACTTTAACATGGAATTTTGACCCACATTTAATTAAAGTAAATTTAAGTAAAGTAGGTCAGAATTCCACAGTTGAACTTGTATTGCTAGGAAGTCAACTGGCCATGTTTGCCCTGCGCCTCACCAATGCATGGCAGTTAGAACTGGCAGTAACTACTAACCAAGTTCTTATGTAGGAGCCTGACAGCTCTCCTGAGAGAGAGCACTGATCTGTATCCGATGTCCTCCGGGAGCACCCACTCTGCCAAAGGCAGCGTTCTGTGGGACTGGCACCTGCCCATGAAATCCAGAAACCAGCTGTTCTGAGTCAGCTTCTCTAGGGTCCTCTCAAAAGCATTAAGGGCAACTTTCTGATTCGGATGGGTTCTAATAGGACCAGGATTCTTTTATTCATTAAGCTTCTAGAATCCTTTCTTCAAGTAAAAAGTTGCAGGGAAGGCTAGGACCAACCCAAATTTTCTTTAGCAACAAAATAAACAGTCTTTGACTATACTCTGACAAAGAAACAGTACTTAAGAAGAAGGGCAGACTATTGGCAACCATAAATCAGATGTTAACTGCAGGACTGCAAGAATCTAACTAAAGAAGCTGGTCCCCAGAGGCTGCATACAGATTCCATCCTGGCCAAGTTCTGAAACAAAGCTTATCTATGGCAGTTAGTGCAGGAACACACAGACCCACATATGCTGCTAGATCCAGATTGGAACAGATGTTTGTTTTATACAGGTTGTACAGTTGTCAAGATTCAAAGAATACCTATGATTTATGTATTTGTTTGTGTGCAAATTTTGTAGCAAAAGAAAAGCTAAGCAAACTGAAACTGTGAGAGGGGACAGTCTTACTGTCAATTACTATGACTGAGGTGTGGACACACAGGCCTGGAGGCACAGGAGGACTAGAAGCTCACGCCCCAGACCCCCTAATGTTTCTGTCAGTCAGTTTCAAAAGCTGTCGTTTATTCAGTGCCCTACCTTTGGGGGGGGGGGGCGGTTGACATAATCAAATTGTATTTAATTAAAAATTACTTTCTTTGAAGCTAAAGAAGATATAAAACTGGATGGAGATTATAAAAGCTCTGAGAGAGTTTCATTTTTTGGACATAGAGTTGGCAATGTTCTTAAATTCCTCAGGGCATTTGTTTGCTTTTTTGTTTTAAGTCATGTATGCTGATTATGGTCCTCAAGCCCTCATACCAGTTAGATAAGCACTGTAAGATCTATATGCTTAGATGCTGCAGTGTTATCTTAACATTCCAAATGCAAGGTAAGAATCCAAAAGCCATTTTTTAAAACATAGAGTAGAGCAGTAGAGGAGATAGCTCAGTAGATAAACTTACTTGTCATACAGGGCTAGAACCCAGAGGTGTAAATGAGTAGCTCAGGTGTATTAGCTCAGTTTTAGAGATGAATTGGGAAGTGAGACAGGAGGAACCTCAGACACCTGCCAGTCAGCTACACTGGTATATATGCAGCAGAAAACAATGGAGACCCTGTCTCAGACAAAGGACAAGGCAAGGACTGACTCCTGAATTTGTCTGATGAGATCTATACTCACACTGTGGCATGCATTTGCCTGGACACACACACACACACACACACACACACACACAATGGTATAAGTGCTGTTTTTAATGATGTCATTTTAAATTGATGATGGTACTTTCCTTATGTCCTTACAGCCCCTGGTAATGGAAGAGATTAAATGTCACTTTGTTTTATTCACTAACCTGTGTGGTTCCTAAAAGATGCACATCTTTTGCTTTGCAGGTATGGCTGGTGCTGTTCACTTTCTCTCGGACATCTTGGTACCAGAGACAGCACGGTTTCCAGCATTTGAACTTGGCTTTTTGCAGAAGGATTAAAAAGGTGCAAAAAGACAACTAACATACCCGTTGGACCAAAAGCCACCTGATTGATTGATTAGTGCCTGACACAGAACCTACTGTAAACCCTAAAAGAAGAAGAAGACAAGGATAGAAACCTTCACAAGCCCCCTTTGTTGCAAAGACCCCCAATTAGAGCATGAGCGATAGAAATCATATCATCAACATTCTGTGACAGCGTGTCCCTTAAAGGTGTGAAATCTGAATCCTTCATCTCTAGGCTCCTTTTAGTGTGCATGTTTCTTGGTGCTTGTCTATAGGTGTAAACTGAATAACTAGAAAAGCCACACTCATTATGTGAGCTCTTAGCTGAGCACGTGTGAGTGTTAAAAGTGACAGGCACACATTTTTGTATATAGTATCTAAACTAGGGAGTCATCTCTATCAACCAGGAAACAGTTGTGTGATGTCTGTCTTGACCACCAGCCAGCAGATCGAGATATCCTGTGAGAATACCGTGTTAGCATTTTCCATGGGCGTGCGTGAGAGGCGGCTTCCCAAACCAGACTGAAGGGCAAGTCAGTGTGCACTGCAGAGCTCAGGAAGGCATAATTGACACCTCTTCTCTCTTTGTGTCTGTGGTCAGTGTAATTAATGACTAAGCATTAGGAACTCTGAGACATTTTCTCAGATACATATTATTAAAACAGGTACCTCCTTACTGTTTTCAGAATAGCTTATTACTATATAAAACAGAGTAGCTGTAATGCCAGAAAGATCTATCCATATCCCTTCAAACATTTATTTCACGTTTTGGTAAATTATTATAAATTTGAAATTACTACATTCCTTATTTTTTCATCTAGTTTGGGGTGATAAAATAAATTCTAAGCTGAATTTATACATGTAAGAAACAAAATATTTTAAATAAGACAAATATTATCTGGGTGATTTTTAAAATTATTTTTAAGGGCATTAATTTTGATTCACATACGGTTAGAAATCCTGTCATAAATTTCAGAGTTTGTTGGTTGTTTGTGGTACAAGTGGGCTAGATTTCCTAAGCATGTTTTATTGTGTAAGGGAAATTAATATATGTTTCTTGAAGGAAACCCCTGGGGCTGTCTTGTAAACCCTTCTCTGCATCAATGTGGAATTTATAGGGCCATGATTTTGGCCAAGGGCCCTCAGAGTAGCAGCAGTAGTAGTGACTCTCCGCAGTATGCTTATGTATATCTGTTTGGTAGATACTACTATCTTTTTGTCCAACATGCTGAGGGAAAAATAAAATGACCATAGAATAAATGGAGATCGTTTTGTTTACAGATTTCCTTTTAAGACAGGTGAATTGACACCTTCTTGCTTACCACTAGGTATCAACACATGTGCATTTCAGTGATGACACTGACTTCCTTCCTTGTATCCACTACATGTGCTGCTGTGCATCCCATGAGGCAAAGGAGAAATGGCATGTGAACCAGGATTTAGGGGTCACTTATGGCCATTTCAGAGTTGTAAATGTTTAAAATCAAATTTAAGAACATCTCACTTTTGTTTCTTAGGCTTGTACTATGTCAACAACTGTATTCTAAATGTGTTGGAAAGCTTAAAATATGTACACATAAAATACCATTTTGAAATCTTAAGGAAAAATGTCAATGTTCACAAAAAGTGTTTGGGGTTCTTTGGTTTTTGTTAATAAAAGACAGTTTTGTGGTGATGACTTATGGAGTCTTAATATGTTCTCATTTCTTTCTCAGTTCAACAGGGTTAAAGTGGGTAGTTTTGTGATTATCTTGGTGGTTATCTCTTGGTCACCAGCTAGCTTCTGTAGTTATGATCAAAACAATGCAATCAGGCATGTGGCAATACCAGCAAGTTTTGTCCTCCTTCTGAGAAAAGAGATTATTTGAAAGCCCTTAGAGTAGTGTTCCATGGATGCTTGATTAGTCAGAATTTGTCATATCACTTTCTCCCACCATAAAGAAGACTGAGGAAATTAATATATGTGATTTTCCTGATAATGTAAAAGGCAAGAGTGAGGTTAGGAGGGAGGGGTTGGATGTACCAAGTAACCCAAGAGTTGTTCCTCGTGCTTCAAATAAGGAAGCATTTAAGAATGGTATTATAGCAGGTGGCAGTGCTTCTTCAACCAGATTGTTTGAGTGTCTTAGTTACTTTTCTATTGCTGTGACAAATCAGCCAAGGTAAAAAGAAAACATGAACTTTGGGACTCATGGTTCCCAGGGGTTAGAGCCCATGACTGTAGTGGCAGGGACAGCGGTAGACATGCATGGTGCCTCCTGAGCATAGACAGTAGGAAGAGAGACCTAAGTGGGTACGGTGTGGGCTATTTTAACAACAAAGACTACTGCCAATGACACTCCTCCTTTAACAAGGCCACACCTCCTAATCCTTCCCAAACGATTTTACCAACTGGGTACCTAATATTCTAATATATGAGCTTATAGGGGCCATTCTTATTCAAACCACAATGAGAAAGACTTGAAGAAATACCGTGAGGATTGTGTTATTGCTTGGGTCTGGGGTTGAGTCTAACACTTAAGGATCTTGTAGCATCTACCTGTCTTCAAAAACAAGGAGTAAGTGCCGTGGGCCCCTGGGTAGTGATGCTTCCACCTGAAATCACCCATGAAATTTGGGATTCATGGTTCCAAGGGGTCCATGACCATAGCGGCAGGGACCATGACAGCAGGCAGGCAGGCATGGTGCTCACCTGAAATGAAGTGACAGCAATTCAAGAGGAGCGTTGCCTGGAGCTATGTTTGGAAGAGGGAAATCTAGTGAACTCTTTACTCATAATGTGTGTACTTAATGCTATATGTCATACATGTTAATGCTATATTTCATATTCTCTAACACGTAGTCAGTTTTCTATCACTATGTAAAATAAACAATGTAAGAGAAAGAAAGTTTATTTATTAACTCAGAAGTTTCAGTGTGTGCTTGGATGATTCCATTGCCTATGATGAGGAAGAGCATCCTGGCACCAGGAGCGTGTTATAGAACAAGGTTGGCAGCCAGAAAGTGGAGGGGGCAAAGACAAGACACCTCTCACTAGATGCTACCACCTATAGTTATAACCACTATCCAGTGGTCATTATTCATGAAATAATTAGGAAATGCACTGGTGAGGTTGGAGCCCCCAGGATCTAATGAGTCCTTCAAAGTACGTAACAAAAGGCTTCTGGAAACCACATTAGATCCAAAACATGATACCTCTTCTGTGACAGCTTCATCTTGCCAATCTTGGTTTGCCAAGTGTCTTAGTCAGGGTTTCTATTCCTGCACAAACATCCTGACCAAGAAGTAAGTTGGGAAGGAAAGGGTTTATTCGGTTTGCATTTCCATACTGCTGTTGATCACCAAAGGATGCAGGACTAGAACTCAAGCAGGTCAG
>NC_034591.1:76266816-76275707 GCF_900095145.1 Mus pahari
ATGCTGGTACCAATTTGTCTTAGTCAGTGTTTCTATTCCTTGACAAAACATCATGACCAAGAAGTAAGTTGGGGAGGAAAGGGTTTATTCTGCTTACATTTCCACATTGCTGTTCATCACTGAAAGAAGTCAGGACTGGAACTCAAGCAGGTCAGAAAGCAGGAGCTGATGCAGAGGCCATGAAGGGATGTTCTTTACTGGCTTGTTTCCACTGGCTTGCTCAGCCTGCTCTCTTATAGAACCCAAGACTCCCAGCCCAGAGATGGCACCACCCACAAGGGGACCTCTGCTCTTGATCACTAATTGAGAAAATGCCTTACAGCTGGATCTCATGGATGCATTTCCCTAACTGAAGCTCCTTTCACTGTGATAACTCCAGCTGTGTCAAGTTGACACAAAACTAGCCAGTACACCAAGCCTTTGCAAGAAGATGGTGCCCTTAAGTATTGAGAGATCCATGTAACAAAGGAACAAAAGGGGGGGGCGGTAAGGGGGTTTCTTGACCTTTCTCTTTGGCAGTCATACATGGACTAAATCATTATACCGCATTATAATTATGATGATCCTATAATTCATTCAAAATTCCTATTCCTTACAATGCTACCTTAGTATGACTACAATGGTTTCCACATGTAAGCGAGCCGAATTTATGAATTGCCGGAACAGGAAGCAAAAACTTTCCTAGTGAGTCACTAGGAGTTATAGTGAGTGGCTGATTTTCCTGGACCTGTAGATGGGAGATGCTGTACCATATATTGGAGGCTGATTCAAATCATATACTGCCTTCTGAAGAATCCTGCCCCAGCCATCTATGCTGTTGTCACCTAGTTAGTGCTATAACTGTGCCTTCAAAAGGCCATTCCTTCTTTTTATCAGACCAGCTGCTTCAGGATGGTGGGGAACATAGCAAAACCAGTGGATTCCATGATTGTGGAGCTACTCTTGCACTTCTCTGTCTGTGAAATAATTTCCTTGGTTTGAAGAAATCCTGTGTGGAATACCATGATGGTGGATAAGGCATTCTGTATGTACATATATGGTGGTTTTGGCAGAAGTGTTACATGTAGGAAAAACAAATCTGTAACCAGAGTATGTTAACACACAAAATCAGGCAGTATATTGTTGTCCTGTGTTGTGGTGATCCCACAGCTTGGAACAGCAGGACTGGCTTTTTTCCCATCCCAACCATTGGCAGATGATGTAGATGTTGAGGTAAGCTAATTCAGAGCCCTGGATCTGGACTTGGGTGGTAGCTGAGCTGGTCAGCCATGGCTCTTCCTTATCTGCACCACCAGGGTGAGCTCTCCAGTACTGCTTTGACTAGGCCACTCAAGGCTACCATTGGCAGAATCCAGTGTTAGCACTCCTCATCTTATGCCCTTGGGGAAGCTGACTCACAACCAGCTTCCCAGAGTCAGCTTTACTCTGTTGCCCAGTTCAGGGCCCACTCTCCCAAGTACTGCAGCCTGTGAGCTGCTCAGTCAGTTCTACTCTTGAACCCTCAGATGTCTTTACCATCTGGGTCAGCTCCACTGTATTTCCCAGGCAAGGTAAAGGGCCCACTCTCCCAAGACCAACAGCCAGTGAGGGGGCTGTGCTAGCTCCCCCACTCTCATCACTCCAGGGGTAGCTCTTCCTATGACTACAGGTGGTAAGTGGGGGAGGAAGAGGGCATCAGCCCTGCACTCACACCACCTCAGTCAGGTGAGTGGTGGGGCCAACTCTCCCATGCTCTTTCCTCAAGGACTGGATCAGCTGTACTGTGCTGCCCAGGTAAGGAGCAGGGTCGGTTCACCTGACTGCTGCAGCCAGGGAAGGCAGGATCATCTATCTTGTTCTCATGACTCCAGGGTCGGCTCTTCCCAACTGTTGTTAAGTGGTAAGGGTCAAGTGGGGACAAGGCAACGGCCCTGTTCCCATGCATCATGGAAGACAAGTGACAGGGGCAGCTCTCCCAAGCTCTCATCCACTATATACTCAAATATTGTGGTGGCTTCCAATGTAGGCTGGATGACATCCTCCATCTGTGCTGCTTGGCATAGCAGTAAGAGGGTACCTATGGTTTGTCTGTGCCATGTGCTATGCAGTGGGCCTGTAGGTTCCATAGAGGTCTGAAGGCCGCTGTCTTCCCTCTCTTGCACTGTGCTTCCTGGATTTGATTTTTAAGTGTCCTAGGCATAAGACAGATTTGGCCATTGTAGTGGTATGAGTAGTGAGCTGCATTCAAGCTCCCACAGACTTCTCCACTCCCACCTCCTCCACATTGTGTTGCTTCTGCATTCAAGCCTCTCCATGTCCATGCACCTCCTTAGTCCACATCTATTGGAGGATGTAGAGGTATCAGGAGGTCCAGTGTCCAAAGCCTCCCACATTATCAAATAGTCCTGATGGGTCAGTACCTCAACAGCAAGCAGTGCTGCAGACCATCCCCCACCATACACACACCCAGCATGGCATTTTAGGATGGCTCTCTGGACCTTTAGACTCACACTCTAGTAGCCACCATCAGCATCTCTCAACACTAGTACTTATATTCATTTGGCTCCTCTGTCCACATGGTTGCCATTCCTTGGAGAGCCCAGCTTTAAGGCCACTTATCCCAGTGCTCTTGACTTCACTGTATTTAACCCTGACATCCTTTAACAATGTTAAAACACTTGTATTCACTGTAACACTATTGTTCACACTCTACAGCTTCTACCGATGGCACAATTGGTTGGATCTCCACTAGCACCTTAATTTCAGCTTTTTCTTCTTTCCTTCTTTCCTTTTTTTAAGCTTCTAAAACACTAAGGGAAATTTTCTGTTGTTTATAAGCTGAATGTACTAAGAATTCAAGATACTAAGGATCAGTTTTGCAAAGAAATGACTCTGCAATTAGATAGGAGGGCTGTTTAGACAGGACAACACCTTAGAGTAAAAATGGAGGGGTCTTCCCTTGCAACGGAGAGGGCAGAATAAAGACTCCTGCCTTACTTAGCTGGATCTCTATGAGTTCAAGACTAAGTCTACAAAATGAGTTCCAGGAGAGCCAGCACTCTTACCCAGAGAAACCCTGTCTTGAACCAAGAAAAACAATTCAGAGCTACAGTTATGTGGACAGAGTGGTGGTTGTGCTCTCTCTCTCTCTCTCTCTCTCTATATATATATATATATATATATATATATATATATATATATATATATATATCTGCTCTGGTGCTAAGAAAAGCATCTGCAGGATGGCGCTAAGGAAAGAGGCATGGGCTGGAAAGATGACTCAGCGATTAAAGGCTAGTCTCACAACCAAAAATATGAGGAAGGGCAGTTACTCTTTCCAGGTCCATCAGGGTCTATTTTGCACATCATCTCCCCATTCCTTCAGATGGCAATTATACTAGGCAGCTTTGCATTGCTGCAACAAATAGCAAAGGAAACCAATGTTTGGCTCAGTATTCCAGGTTTCATCTCATGATGATGGATTGATCTTATTGCTTGGGCCTGTGATGAAGAGCTAAATTATCCAAAGGTTCATAGTGGAACAGAACCATTCATCTCATGGCCAAGGATAAAGATAAGGTTCTTTGGGAGCTTAACCAGGAGGTCCCAATATCCACCTCAAAGATGTGTCTCGAACAGTCAGCTCTTCCATTAGGTTTCTCCCTCTTCAAGTTTCTACCACCCTATAATTCAAACCAGGTGTGGACCCAGCCTTTAACACATGGGCCTTGGGGGCCATGCACTTTAAATTCAAAGTATAGCAGAGAACTAGAGATTGTGGGAAAGCCATAAGAACCCTAAGCTACAAAGATTTTTAACAGAAGCATTGAGTAGCTTAAAGTCACTTCTTAAAATCAGGTAACAGTTCCAGAAGCCCACCTCCCAGAACCATGCCTTACCACTCAGTGTGCACCTGGTAAGAAGCCAGCTTCTGGTCCACCCTGTGCCTGGAGCATCTTCAGGTGGAGCCTGTTAACTCTCCATCAGGTTTCTTCTTTCCTTCAGCATTCTGGATGTGTTCTCTTCCTGTCCTACCTGTTTTTTTCACCAGCTTAGTTTTATTTCAGAGATTATTCCACATTTTCGTTTTTGCTGTCTTTTGTTTTGACAGCTGTGATGAATATTTTGAAGCTTATTGGAATTTGGAAAGCACAGGTGAAAGTGAGCATTAAATTTTTCCATCTTTGATTTGGAAACAACCATTTTCCTGGTAGAAGTTGGCCAGAAGGAGTCTTTCCTGCTTAACACAGATGTAATGTAAGCCACTGAGCCTTTTCTGTCTTGTTTCCTGTCTACCTAAAGGGATTTGAGTGATGTCAAAATTTGCCAAATGTATCCTTGTAATGCCCCTAACCAAATAAAAACTAAGCAGTCATCAAAACAAATTGTCTTAGTCAGTGTTCTATTGCTGTGAAGAGACACAGTGACCACGGCAACTCATAAAGAAAAACATTGAATTGATGGTAGCTTACAGTTTCAGAGGCTTAGTTCATTACCATCATGCTGCGTGTAGGCAGCAGACATGGTGTTGGAGAGTGAGCTGAGACTTCTATATCCAGATTATCAGGCAGCAAGAAGAGAGTCTCTAGTCCTGGCTTGAGCTTCTTAAACCATAAAGCCCACTCCCTCCCAGTGACACAGTTTCTCAGCATAGCTATACCTCCTAATCCATGTCAAGTACCACTCCCTAATGACCAGGCATTTAAATATATGACCCCGTGGGAGACATCTTATACAAACCACCACACAAATTAAGGAGCCTGCAAGATGGGTAGCCAGGTAAGACATCTGCTGAAAATCTAAGTTCCTCTCCAAATTCTATGTCAAGATGCAAGGAATGAATCACAAAGTTGTCAGCTGACCTCCATATGTATGGGAGGCACATACAAACACATACAAGCACACGCTCAAATTTCAAAATTTAATACATTAAAAACATGGTCAGTTACTCACTGCAGACTAAAAGACTTAAATGAAAAGGTCCTAAGGGCCAGTAGGACCTAGAACTCTTTTCAAATAACTAACAGCACAGCACTAGCTATAGTGTAAGGAAGTAGGGCCACAAGCAGAGTGCCAAGGAACAAGTTCTTATTAAGGATAGAGGCAGATCCTTCCCAGATGAAGGGATATATTTCAGAAATTTCATATTGAATGACAGATCTGGGTGGTACTGAAAACCTTCAGAGTGGCTTTAATAGTAGCTGTCTGTATACATGGCCAGAACTGACCTATGGGTTGAAGAATGGGCCTAGACAAACTATCTGGTAAAGCACTGTTACCAGGTCTAAACAGCCATGTCTCCAGATAGTCAGGTGCCACACATGCACTGGAGCAGCTGCAAGAAGATAGTGCTGCAAGAAGCTGTAGCTGCAAGATGATAGCTAATTCAAGGGCAAGCTGGTATTCTAAGGGCCAAGGCCCCAGGGACCTGTGGGATCTCAGGCCTGGAAGGAAGTATACAGTTTTCTTGTCATATGGGTGTCTGGAAATCAGGTAGTATTATAGTTAGAATTATGAATGTCTCTGTAAGACCACGTTGAGAAGCTTGTTAAGAGCCCGGAGTACTACTGGAAGGTAGTGGAGGCTGACTGAAGTGGGAGCAATTTAGGTAACTGAAAAAATACCCCTGAGAGAAATATTTGCAAAGAGCCCTTTTTATCATTAATGTAAATAAGGCCTCTTCTACCTGTGCTTCCTGAATGACATGCTTGCTGTTGGGCAACAGATCCACGTGGCCATGGATTGAAATCTCTCAGTCTGTGAATTCAAATAAACACTTCTTCCTTCCTAGGCATTTTATCACAAAATACATTAGCAGTTATGGTAGTATGGATATATATGGCTGTAATAGGCCCATAGGGAGTGACACTATATAAGGGTACTGGAGTAGGTGTGGCTTTTTGGGGAATGTGTGTCACTAGGGGGTGGGCTTTGAAGTCTCAGCTTAAATCTGACCACTTTCACTTCTGTTACCTGCAGATCCAGATGCAGAACTCTCAGCTCCCTCTCCAGCACCATGTTTGCCTGCAGGCTGTCATGCTTCCCATCATGACAATAATGGACTGAACCTCTGTAACTGTAAGCCAGTTTCAGAAATGTTTTCTTTTATAAGAGTTGCCTTGGTTATGTTGTCTCTTCACAGCAATAGAAATCCTAAGTAAGACAGAAGTTGGTACCAGAAGTGGGGTATTACTATGATAGGCCTGACCATGTTTTTGTTTAGAGGAATGTGGACTTTAGGACTTTGGATTAGAAAAGCAGTTGAATGGTTTAAGTGCTGCTTAATGAGGCATACTAGTAGGAGCATGGAAGACAGCAGTGCTAAGGGTGATTTTAACTGTGGAGGCCAACTCAAGAGTTTTCAGAGAAAAAAGATTTTAATATATGTGGTCTAGAGATTTTTCTTGTGATATTTTGGTGAGGAATGTGATGGGTTTTTGCCCTTGTCCTAAAAGTCTACCTCAGGCTAACATGAAGAGTTTTAGATTAAATCCATTGGCAGAGTTAATCTCAAAACAGTCTAGTATTGATTCTGTCTTGTGGTTATTAGTGTTCACTCTTACGAAGATCTATAATGAAAATGAGCAAGCTGAGTAAGGAAAATATAAAATGCATGGTTCAAGAGAAAAGGAGCACCAGGAGTGGAATGGAGCTCAATTCTGCATTCAAAGAAATAAACGGATTAAAGAAAAACCTGATGCTAAATGGAATAAAGGGAGTGGTGACCTAAGGGCAAGACCCCACTCAGATAAGTGTCCCACTTACGAAAAGAAATTAAAACACAGATTAGGTCCAGGCTTGGTGGTATGCACTTTTAATCCCAGCACTCAGGGGACAGGGACAAGTGTATCTCTGGGTTCAGTTGTCTACACAGCAAGTTCCAATACAACAAAGCTTAGGCAGCAGAAAACCATCAAAACCAGAAAGCTGGTAAAGATGTATCTGAGTAAGAGGGGCATGTTCCAGATACAGCAAGCAGGACTTGGCAGCTTTGGCCACACGGTTCTTGTATTCTTTAGAATCAAGACTAGAAGAAAAGGGTTATGGAATCTCCCTCTATGACTAATGACAGCTGCTAATTCCAGGCTTGTGTCAGGGGTGTCCCTGCTTGGAACACTAAAGAGGCCACTGTGTGAAGCTATGAAGGTGAAGCCTGGATTGCTTTAGAGACACCAAAATTTTGGAGATGCCAGAGCTGTGAGATATCTGCCAAGGGGAGCTGAGAGGTGGGGGGGGAGGGAGGGAAGGAGAGAGACAGAGAGAGAGAGGGAGAGAGAGAGAGAGAGAGAGAGAGAGAGAGAGAGAGAGAGAGAGAGAGAGNAGAGAGAGAGAGAGAGAGAGAGAGAGAGAGAGAGAGAGAGAGAGAGAGAGAGAGAGAGAGAATATGAGAGAATATGTTGTAGTCAACAGAGCTGGAGGGAGCTGGAGATTTGAAGAGTGTTTTGCCACCAGACATGGAGATACAGAGTCAGAAGTTTACCCAGCTAGATTTCAGTCTTCCTTTGGTCCTGTATCTCTTCACTGCGCTTCCTTTTAGAATGGTATTGTATGTTGGGTTTTTCTTCATTTTGATTGTACAGGGGTTACAGTTAAGAGATTGCAATGATTCTCAGAATTAACTTGGGACTTTTAAACAAAGGTTGAGACTATGATAGAGTATGTGGACACTTGAAGTTGAATTAAATGCATTTTGTATTATGATATGGTTATAAGCCTATGGGAGCTAGGGAATGGAATGTGGTGATTTGAATAAAAATGATCCCATTAGGCCCATGGAGAGTAGCACTATTAGGGAGTATGTCCTTGTTTGAGGAGGTACAGCTTTGTTGGAGGAGGGATGTTACTTGGAGGTGGGCATTGAGGTCTCATCTTAAGCCTGGCCAGTGTCACTTTCACTTCTCCTGCCTGCAGATCCAGGTGTAGAATCCTCAGCTCCCTGTCCAGCATCATGTCTATCTGCAGGCTACTATGCTTGTTATTATGAAGATAATGGCCTAAACCTCTGAAATTGTGAGTCAGCTTCAGAAAAGAAATCTATTCCTTTGTAAGAGTTACCATAGTCGTGGTGTCTCTTCACAGCAATAGGAATCCTAACTAAGTAGTGTCCTGAAGAAATAAGACTAGGACTGAGCCCAGAAGTAGTAAAAAAAGGGTATAACAGAAAACATAAATCCATTAAAATCTACATATAGATTATTTCCTTAGTCTGTCAGCAATTGTCAGTGTTGGAAATTGTAGCATAGAAACTGTCATAGAATGTAAACCGCTATTAAAAACAAAATCATTTTAACATTCCCAAGAGTTGCAGAATTCAAGCGGTGAATTTATGGTGTTCACACTACCTTTTTCTCAAAAAAATTTTTTGTGTGTTTTAAATTCTTCACGACACAATGTCTCAATGGCATCTTGCTGTGGCGCTGCTTTGAGGAACTCAGCTTTGATACGTAACTGAAGTATCTAGAAGCTGGAATTTTGCTTTATTATCATAGATATACATTTTCTGTGTCTGTCTGTCTATCTGCAACAGAATCCTAGTGTATTACTCAAACAAATCCTGCACTCCTGGGCTCCAGTGATCCTCTGAGCCTCAGCCTCCTGAAGAATGAGATAGCAACTGTGTATAATCACACACAGATTCTCATTACCACATGCAGCATCACTGATACAGAGTTTAAGACTAATTCACATTCGTGCATTGCTTTGAGGCTATGCTTTTAACCTGAGTAAGTTTTTTTTATTATTTTTTTATTAGATATGTTCTTCATTTACTTTTCAAATGCTATCCCCAAAGTTCCCTATACCCACTCCCCACCCTGCTCCCCAAACCACCTACTCCTGCTTCCTGGCCCTGGCCTTCCCCTGTGCTGGGTCATATAAAGTTTGTAAGACCAAGGGGCCTCTCTTCCCAATGA
>NC_034591.1:76275782-76295811 GCF_900095145.1 Mus pahari
GTGGGGCAGTCTCTGGATGGTCTTTCCTTCTGTCTCAGTTCCAAAGTTTGTTTCTGTAACTCCTTCCATGGGTATTTTGTTCCCCCTGAGTAAGTTTTTAACATGAAATGGGTCATTGTATGTTGTACCTTATTGATGACTCTATGTAAATAGTATAAATAGACCTTTGAAAAATCCATGTACCGCCATGTATTGAGCAGATGTACTTGTCAGATGGGCTATTTTGTAATAAGAACTAAATAAAGCCCTTTATTAAAAGGCCCAGCCACAGAGTGCAGAGTAAAGAGATGGGAAGACCACACAGTTGTTTTGTTTTGTTTTGTTTTTTCAGTTGTCCTTCTGGAATCAACAATCTTTAGTTAGAGGCATTTTTTTTTTATTTTTGGTTTTTCAAGACAGGGCTTCTCTGTATAGCCCTGGCTGTCCTGGAACTCACTTTGTAGACCAGGCTGGCCTCAAACTCAGAAATCTGCCTGCCTCTGCTTCCCGAGTGCTGGGATTAAAGGTGTGCGCCACCACACCCAGCGTTAGATGCATTCTTGAGCAGACTGGCTGTGATACCCCCCAAGCTTTTCTTCTCCATTTCCCCAATAGGACAAAGTAATTTGTAAATTTGTCTAGTATTAGATTGTGCCTCTCAGACTGTTCAATGAAAATAACATGGTCTGGCTATAGACCTGAAATACATACTCCAAATGTGGGTCTACAAACAGAAGAGGGGACAGGCTTCTAAGACAAGTGTTTTAAGGAGTGATAATA
Source organism: Mus pahari (assembly GCF_900095145.1). Lineage (NCBI taxonomy): Eukaryota > Metazoa > Chordata > Mammalia > Rodentia > Muridae > Mus > Mus pahari. Next base: position 76,276,542 of record NC_034591.1, read on the forward strand.
TAAAACTTTGTCATTTACTAATTCATCCAAAATGCAGCTTACTTGTTGCAGCCAAATCATCAGCCATACTCAAAATGCCAAATTACACACTACAGCTGGATACTTGCTGTCTTGGCATGAGAGATGTTCTCTAATCTAGCCTGTCTTGAACTCCTGCATTCATACAGTCCTTTGGGTTAGGTCCCCAACCAGTTGGTATCACATCTGAATAACACCACATTCAGCTCTAGAATGGGACTTTACAGTGAGGGCCAATAACTGTAGAAGAACAGAGCCACGTTTCCTGCCCCAATGCTACCATGCCCTGTGAGGTAAGTAACTCTGCTTCTCTACTTGCTTTGGACAACTTTTTCCTATCTTGGTTTTATGAAACATGTCATTTGATCAAGAGGAACATATATATTCCTCAGGAACATTTAATGTGCAGCTCTGTAGGAGGGGCACATCATCTACCCTACCATGCCTCCCATGTGAATTCATGATCAGTTGTGCATAATTTCTCATTAGCAACTTTATCTCCACTCCTTTCCCACTCCCCAGTCCTGCTCCCACAAAAAAAAAAAAAAAAAATCACAGCATATGACTAAATTCACTTTTATTTTTTTTTAAATACATAGGAAACAGGACTCTATCAAAAGAGAACAAGAAATATGAGCCAAGTGTTGCCAAGAAAGAGCATGCACAAGTCTGCTTCAGGTCTGTGCCCAAGCCCTGGCTCTACAGGACCTCAGCACACAGAAGTGGAGCTGCTGGAAGGGGTGAGCCTTACTCACCAAACACAAGAAAACAAGAATGCTGGGAAACATCCCAGAAGTGCAATTTCCATAGGCATTGTCAGTGTTTACGTTGGAAGGAATTCCAATATGGGCTCAATGGCAAACAAAATTTACCTTACACAGACATTGGAGTATAAAACTGCTGAGCCCTAGCAATTGTTCAGTTTCTCAAAAGGATTTGCTATCAAAAAGATAAGATTTCATCATGGACACTGAGTGCCTTGATCAGCCGTTCCCTGATGCAATTCCAGGGGCAGCTCTGACTGTGCTTCTTGACTTTAAAAAGGAACAGAGGAAATTGAAGTTAAAGCCACAAGTGATAAAGGAGAGAAGAAATGTTTGGACCATGTAGTCGTCTTGATTGTAAACAGCAGACATACTTGTGCTTTGTTGTCTTATGTAAAACAAGGACCCAAGCATGGAGGGGTACTGGATCCAGTGACAGGAAGCCAGAGACACAAGGGTGCTCAATGATGGGCGGCAGCATCTGCATCCACAAACTGTCTTTAAAGGTGTCCATTCCTTCCCTGAAGGTTCCTATGAAACTGTCTACCAGTCCTTATGCTTTCAGTCCTTAAACTAAACCCACACAGCTACTGTCGATTCCCGAACCTCTACCTCATATAAATACCCCAATGGAGAATGACACCATGCCTCCTGGTCTTGTAGGTGGGTAAAGAATACTCAATGTCCACTCAAGAGACACTTTTGGATGCCTGATTCAACAAGTAACAGTTTATCAAATGATTCTGATTATCTCACTTACAATGTCAGCCCCCTTCCTTGCAGCCCCACTCCCCACCATACTACATATAAATAATCTAGACATCTTAGCTATACTTCCTTGCTCTTAGTACACAAGCTCTCAACCTGGGTTTAAATACACATCAACGTGACTAACTACGCAAGGGAAAAGAACTCCATACTTTTAACAACTCCAGCCACTATTTGTAAATCTATGGATGAGCTCTGATTCTCATCTGGGAAACAGCATCTCTAACTACACTTCTTTCTCTACTTTTGATTATGTCATCTGTGCAACTAAGTAGGTTTTCACGGTTCTATCCACAAACACCTCCTCTTCTGAGGCCAGCACATCTCTGCGGGGATCGCATACAACCCTAGCTCTTACTCTGCAATGCTGGTCTTGCTTTGCTGAGTTTCTTTGGCTGTCCTTTTCCTCTCCAAGGGTCAATGTAACTACCTGGCCTAATGTGTCCATAAAACCCATTACCAGAACTACCTAAGAAAAGGGTGTTGGAGCCCTCTGAGTAGAGACACCCCCACCCCCTGCAGAGTTCACACTCTCCATCTGATCTCAAAGGACACACCCTCACTTCAATACATGCACTAAAAGAAAATCCAGGCCATGATTCATAAAACACAATGTCTCCATTTAGAGAATTTTCCCTAACTTAAAGAGTTCCCCTCTCTAATGGCCTTTATTTAATTACAGGTGTCCAACTGAGGTCTGGTTCTGACCCTCATTTTTTAGTGGAAGCAATATGTACTTGGGTCTTGCCTATTCCTGCAGAGGAAAGCCTATTTTCAAAATGTGAGTGGAGACCAAAGAGCATCAACAACACAACCCCACAGCTTCTATTAGGAGAATGGGCTGGGACAGTGGATAGTGTCTCTTCCAACTTCACTGCCAACTACTGCATCATGCGAGTCTCATCTCACTCAGCCTGGCTGCTTTATCCGCCCCCTGACACACAGGCTATGCCTTCCTTTCCCCTTAGCCCCTCTCCTGAGGATCTACCCTGGTCATCCTAGGAATATCAACCCTCAGGGACTGCTGCCACACTCTCTCAGAGAGCACAGACTACATCAGAAACAGAAGCAACAGAGGAGACAGTGTGGATTCAAATGTCCTCCACAAAAAACTTGAAAGAGAGCTGGGCTTGCTTTGAGAATATCCAAGTTTTCCCTTGGACCACCCTATCAACAAGTATCAGTGAGGATGGGGAGGAATACAAAAGGGCCTGTCCATCCTCTTTGCCTTTGATGTAGCATCTTGCTACTTGTCCTTCACCACCTGTTCATAGGGGGGTGGGGGCGTGTTGCAGTAGGAAGGAGGGGGTGGGTAAGTTGTGCCTCCGTGGGGTGAATTGGGCTGGACCTGGAAAGCCATAGCCATGGTATTGCCAACAGGATTCATCCCGGGTCCTCCAGGGTCAGTGTAATATGGTGGTCCCATTTGCTGTGCTCCTGAAAGACAGATATCCAAACACTGAGTGCAAAAGAGAAAAACACATCATCTGGCACATCTCAATACTACCAGGCCCCCTTGCCCCATCATTCACCACATTGTGTCTATTAGAAACAGAACGTTTCTTGAGACAGTAAACACCTAAATTTGGTAACGAGCAAGAGAAACATACATGGCTGTGCCCTCAGGGGGTTCAAATTCCTCTGGAGAGAGATATTGCTAAAATATCCTATCAGTCTTCAGGGTGCAATAAAGTACAGGAAAATGAGAGAATGGTGGATTATTCTATGGAGACACAGATATCCATCACAAATTCTGAGAGAGAAAAAACAAGGTAGCTAAATTTGGTAGAGCTGACTCTTGGCCCAGATTCATCACAGTCTCATTACACTTTGAACACAATTTGCCAGAAATTCACTACATCTTAAGTTAAGGTCTCCATTCCTGCACCATTTTATGAAGGCAAAGAGAATTTGTCATCCAGGGTGGCCAAAGGTCTCAGTCAGGTAGGTAACTCCCACAGGCCCATGTGGTATACTTGGCAGTTTCCTGAGATACATCTGCTTCTTCTGTGGCAGAAGTAAGTGGCTATCATATACATGAGCCTTCTGCTCTTGAGGACCAGAGGAGGAGGAAGAGGCCCCACTGCCTGTGACAGGGGAGCATATGGAAGGGTGTTGTCTTTGTACTGGAGATATAGCTTGGGCTGCGTTTGTAATGTCCCCACAGTATAGCTACTCAATTTAACAGTGAGTTCATGGATTTTGTAGGAATTGGCAATTTGGAGATATCTTAAAATTTTACAAAATGTTTGAACATGGAGATGCATTAGAATACTTAAAAAGCAGAATAGATGACACATGGGCAAGTTATATCTACCAAGAATGTTCTTCTTCAGTAGAGAAACTTGACAGCTACCAGACTTCCACATGCTGGAAAGCCTGTGGTAGAGCTTATAGAGACGGCAGCAGCAGTATCTACTAGTGGTTAGAGCTGAAGGCTCCCACCAGACAGACAACAAGGCAGGGATAGGGGCAGCTTAGCCAGGGACAGAGGTTCTAAGGAGGTGCACAATCCAGACCGCTCCACAGTTCTGAGGATTTAGCTGGAAGATCTAGAGCCAAGGCTCTGACCGAGTCAGCTGCTCAGGCTCCCAGGAAGGACAACTGAAAGCAGATGGATCCAGTTCTGATTGCAGCAGAGATGCACACTCAGGGAAGTAAAAGCAGAAGATGTCACTGCAGGTATGAAACCCTCAGAGACAAGGCTGGCAAGTGAGGCAGATGCATGCATGGCTCCATGGAAATCAAAAGCACCTCAGAGCTACAGCCAACTGCATCACAAATACTATGGTTAAGAACAAAAGCTCCCAAGGAAACCCATATATCCTCTGGGCAGGACAAATCTGCAAAGTAGGATTACAAGCACAGATTGAAATTGGGAAAAAAAATAAAGGTTCAGGGAGGTGAAGCCCAGAGGGAAACTGGGCAGAGACTTCCAGGTGCATGTAAGTGTTGATGCAAAAAACCCACAGCTCTCATCTCAAAGGGAGTGGAGCCTAATCTGAGGGACCATGGCCAGGGAAGATGTGCAAAAAGGACAGTGACTCATCCTAAGTCTCACAGACTTCAGGCATCCCAGTCAGCATCTTTTTTTTATTCTCAGAACTTTTACCAAACTCTGCTTACTTGTCATTTGTTATCTATTCCCAATAAACCGCAGGCTTTCAATAAACCATGTGGTGGGACAGCTTCACAAGGAGCTTTACCTGGGAGCCTCAGTCTCCACGGCTTCTTTATCTGTGCCTTCCCATTAGCACAAAGCCCTGCTCAGTCCATGGGATGATACCAGAACTATGATGCCAGATCATACTTCTCAGGGCCAACTAGCAGTACCTTTTCAGTGTGGCCACACCAGTGATACCAGACATGGATGCTGGGTCAAACATACTTAAAGCTCCTTCTCACGCCAGACTATAAACTACTGTCACCCCCTGCCCAAAGGAATGAATATTCATTCTCTAAAATCTGCCTTTCTTTCTTCGTTAGTAAGTAAGGCTTGCAAGATGGGTTGGTGCATCCCTTAACTCCAAGCACTGGGCAAGGCTGCTGTAGGAAGGTCTGAAGTCTCAAGAGAGCCTGGACCACACACTGAGTTTAAAGGTCAGCCTGGGCTACACTGTAAAATTCTTTCTCTCAAAGTTGAGGGCTGGGACTATTGCTCAGTGTGAAAGAGTAGTGTTTCTCAAACATGCTGAACTTGTAGTTCCCTAAAATCCAGTTTCTGTCCTTTAAATTACCAAAGGAGTCCCACAATGAATGCACAAAATCTGTGCATATGTCTCAGCATTGACTAGGCATGCACTCTCTGTGTGCTACCATGCTCAACTAAGTTTACATTCTTAGAAAAGGAATTTGGGACAAATGGCGCTAGGGACCTAAATCCTTGTCTCCTGCAGTGGGGATCCTTTAATGCCAATGGGGTCTGCAACATGGGTGGCTACAGAATAAAATAAGGGCACTGTGTTTCTAAATGCTTCCAGGTGCCACCATGGGGTGTGTAAATCTTCACCTCCCTCAGCCTCTTAACCACATGAACATAAGGCAGATCTAAGAGGTAGGACACTCAGTGGGGTCCTTAGTCCTTGGCATCCGCCCACCAGCAGATTGACTAATGGCCTTTGATGTTTTCACAGGCAGTTTAAAAAAAAACAAAACTTGGTGTCCCTCCTGATGTAGACTCTCACACCCACTGGGATTAAAGTAGCTTAGTTAAAACTGAAGCTCATAAGTCTCTACTGACATTTTAAAGAGTCTGATGAGATGTCACCGCCACACAGTCTCATCCACTAATCTTGTCTGTAACCACTCCCCAGCTCAGCTTCAGTGTATGTGCCTACTTAATCATCTTTATTCTGAACGCCAGATGAAGTTTTCAGTTCACTTGGCTTAAAAGCACCCCAACTTTGCTTCTATTATGGTTAGCAACTGTTTTAATTTGGGTTACTATTGCTGTGATGAAACATCATGACATTCTGTATTTGTCAGGCACTGGCAGAGCCTCTCAGGAGACAGCTATATCAGGCTTCTGACAGCAAGCTCTTGTTGGCATCCACAATAGTGTCTGGAATTGGTGGTTGTATATGGATGGCTCCCCAGGTGGGGCAGTCTCTGGATAGTCATTCCTTCAGTCTCTGCTTCACACTTTGTCTCTGTAACTCCTTTCATGGGTATTTTGTTCCCCCTTCTAAGAAGGATTGAAGTATCCTTACTTTGGTCTTCCTTCTTCAGTTTCATGTGTTTTGTGAATTGTATCTTGGATATTCCAAGCTTCTGAGCACAGGTTCCCCAATGAAGGAGCTAGAGAAAAGACCCAAGGAGCTGAAGGGGTTTGCAGCCCCATAGGAGGAACAACAATATGAACTAACCAGTACCTCCAGAGCTCCCTGGGATTAAACCACCAATCAAGAAAACACAGGGTGGGACTCCTGGCTCTAGCTGCATATGTAGCAGAGGATGGCCTAGTCAGTCATCAATGGGAGGAGAGGCCCTTGGTCCTGTGAATGTTCTATGCCCCAGTATTGGGGAATGCCAGGGCCAGGAAGTGGGAGTGGGTGGGTTAGGGAACAGGGGGAGGAAGAAGGGGATAGGGGGTTTTCGGAGGGGAAACCAGGAAAGGGGATAACATTTGAAACGTAAATAAAGAAAATATCTAATAAAAAAAATAAAATTAAAAAAAGAGGAAGAAAGAAACACCATGACCAAAGCAACTTGAGGAGGAAAGGGTGTGTTCAGCTTATGCTTCCACATCATAGTTCATCACCAAAGGCAGCCAGGACAGCAACATATACAGAGCAGGAACCTGGAGGCAGGAGCTGATGCAGAGGTCATGGAGGAGTGCTGCTTACTGGTNTGTTCCTCATGGCTTGCTCAGCCTGCTTTCTTACAGAATTCAGAATTACAAGCTCAGGGATAGTACAACCCATAATGGGCTGGTCCCTCCCCAGTAAATCTCTAATTAAGAAAATGCCCTACTGGCTTGCCTACAGTCAGATCTTATGGAGCATTTTCTCAGCTGAAGCTCTCACTTCTCTGATAACCCTAGCTTGTGTCAAGTTGATGTACACTAGCCATTACAGCAACTATACATAGTCATCTTTGGCATCTAGAACCCATTATAGGTAGCCAAATCTGCAAATGTCCAAGTTTCTTGTATCAAATGGCACAGTTTATAACCACAAACATATTTCCATATATACTAAATGAACTCTCGATTATTCAAGATTTTAGAGAAATATAAGTATTATACAAACGTCTCTTAATACTATATTGTCTATGAAATAATGTTAAGAAAACAATCTATGCATGCACAGAATCTGTGTGAATGCTTTGGGCTACTTCACAGGATGTAAGCCATGAAATGTGCATGGGGTTGCTTGAGGGACTCAGTATATGCATACAGAGTATGAAAGACCCGAGCTCTTTAGCTACAAAATCAAGTGTTGGAAAGTTAATACTAAATCAACAGTGAGTGGCATCTAGATAATTAGGTTTCTGTCCTCAAAGCTGGATTCAGAGCGCTGAGTTGTAGTTTTTAGCTCCAACTACATGTTCCTCTCCTTCTTAGAAGACAGAGAGGGCCAGTGTGAGATTATTAACTGTGGAAAAAAGGGCAACCAATGTTTCTCAGGAAAAATACAGGTCTGAAGTAAAATTTGGTAAGATCTTTTGATTTACTGGGTGTCGCCAAAGTGAGACCAAAGTTCCAGAGACAGGGTTCATTGCTGTCAACAACGAGACATGTGAGTGGCCATGATGCACTCTCCTGTGGCAATACTCAGGTACCACAGGGCACTCAAGGTGAGCTGCACAGACCAAAGTGTGGCTCTCATTTTATCACCTGCTCACCAAGTTGGCTCTCATTTGGATGACTACAGGAGCATCAGTCCTGACCCTAGGCCAGTTATAGACATGAAGAACATGTGTCCTGCACACCCTTTCTCTATCCAAGAGTGATGGATCCAGATGAAAGCCACTCATGAATGATTTTAATGTGAAGCCACTTAATGTTTTAAATGAAAATTTGTGTTTTAAGTTCCAACAGAGCACAAATTTCGAAGTCAAAAGAATAAGATTCATGTATGAACACAAAATGATGCCAAACTGCAGTGAAAATTGAAGGTGTGGCTCCCAGTAAACTGGCATGGAAAATATACATTCACATCTTTCTTGGTGATAATCCTAAAAATATTAAAGAAAGATCTTTTGGAAGGGAAAATTCTGCCAAGTGTCAGGTAGAAGTGTCATGTGGAAGGACAATTCTCTTTGCATCTTGAACATGTTACCAAGAAAGCAGGACAGGCTACAACGCCTGTTACATTCAACCGTCCCACTCCTCGATTCCCTTTAAACATGATGGACAAATGAAATACTGTGCTTATTTATTGCACGAAACCTGATGGGTCCGAAGGTAACACCTATGAAATCACCATGGCCCACACTACAGCATATCCTACAGACCTCTGTCATCTAACTTACTATTAGTATTTGTATGTATAATAAGAATACATTAGTCCTAGTCTCTAAGTGAACTTTTTCCAAGCAAATTTTTAACTATAGTTTTGTTCATTATAGTCCATAAGCTGTTGAGAAGATCTATTGGACTTGTTCTGTATAATAGAAATGTTGCAAAAGGAAAGAACTGTCCTTCCAAGTCCAGTCATCTACCTGAGGCATGCCTGGGAGCACAGCAGTGTGACTGGGAGCAGAGCAGTGTGCCTGGGAGCACAGCAGCAGGACTGGGAGCAGAGCAGTGTGCTTGGGAGCAGAGCGGTGTATCTGGGAGCACAGCAGCGTGACTGGGAGCAGAGCAGTGTGCCTGGGAGCACAGCAGCAGAACTGGGAGCAGAGCGGTGTATCTGGGAGCACAGCAGCATGACTGGGAGCACAGAAGCATAACTGGGAGCACAGCAGTGTGCCTGGGAGCAGAGCAGTGTGCCTGGGAGCACAGCAGCATGACTGGGAGCACAGCAGCTTGACTGGGAGCACAGAAGCATAACTGGGAGCACAGCAGTGTGCCTGGGAGCACAGCAGCAGGACTGGGAGCACAGCAGTGTGCCTGGGAACCCAGCAGTGTCCCTGGGAGCACAGCAGCAGGACTGGGAGCACAGTGGTGTGAATGCAGTCAACATTCTGGCCCTCAAATTCATGAATCATAAAATCTTTAGTCCAGAATCAGGATGAGCAGTGCCTGTCTACTCTGCCTTCTGGCACCGTGCAATTCTCTATGTACAGACGATTCTTTCCAGGCAAGGGAACCTCAGATTCACTGTCAAAACCCCTATACCAGCCTGTGTCTTGAGGAGAGGCAGCACCAACTATTATAATATGGGGAACATTCATAGTTAAGGAAAAATTGTCTTGTAAGAACCAAGAAATAGCTAATTCTCTTTGATATTGAAACATTGCTTCACGTAATATGTTCTACAAGGACACTGGTAACTTCTATGAAGGTGTTTACTGCTGCTCTACAATTACTTACTATTAATGCATATAAACATTCTCTCTTGTACACTTCCTACTCAATATATGATTTGAATTTATGTTTGAACTTCTAGTGAACGTTTGTAAAAAAGGGATGTTTGGAAAACCCCTGTGGATCTCTTGGCAAGCAGAGCATTGGGAGTAAAGGCACTGAGAGTAAGGACACTGTCATTGTCACATCAGAGCAGGAAGAGCAAGAGTAGGAGAATGCAGAGTAGAATAACTTAGAAATTATAAGGCAACTTAAAAAATTAAGAGAGTAGTGTATAAAACGCCGAGGGAAAGAGGAAGAAAGAGGAATAACTTAGAAAGTATAAGGCAGATTAAAAAACTAGGAGAGAAGTATGTAGAATGCAGAGGGAAAGAGGAAAAAAGAGAAGCTGCAGACAGAGCAGAAGGAGCAGGCAGGCTGTTCCTTACCATGGGAAAGAACGGGTCCTTTCTTTTTTTTTTTAATTTATTATTATTTTCTTTATTTACATTTTAAATGCTATCCTGAAATTTCCCAAACCCCCCACCCCCACCCCTGCTCCCCTATCCACCCACTCCCACTACTTGGCCCTGGCCTTCCCNTGTGCTGGGTCATATAAAGTTTACAAGACCAAGGGGCCTCTCTTCCCAATGATGGCCGATTAGGCCATCTTCTGCTANATATGCAGCTAGAGACNCNAGCTCAGGGGGTACTGGTTAGTTCATANTGTTGTTNCANCTACAGGGTTGNAGCCCCCTNCANCNCCTTGGGTACTTNCTCTAGCTCCTCCATTGNGGGCCCTGTGTTCCATCCAATAGCTGACTGTGAGCATCAACTTCTGTGTTTGCCAGGCACTGGCATAGCCTCACAAGAGGCCGCTATATCAGGGTCCTGTCAGCAAAATCTTGCTGGCATGTGCATTAGTATCTGGGTTTGGATCTGAGAATCCATCATCAGCCACCAAACCCAGAACAGGTCTTTTCTTAATAGCAAGGCAGGCTTCGTCTTACTAAAGAGGACAGAACTTTCTTCTTATAGACTCAGGTTTAATTCATCTTGAAATAAAAGTGTAGAAGTGTTTCCTTTTTCTATGAAATAAAGATTGGAACTCATTTTTCATCCAGAATGAGTGAGTTCTTTCTGCACTGGCGCTTGGTCTTTTGCTCCATAAACATATGTAAGTATGGACGTGTGTGTCCGTTAAGTATCTAATTATGAGATAAGTATGTAAGGTGAACCCAGTTGGTTTTAATGGAGAGGCATGAATGTGTATAAGAATTTATGTGAGTTTATTCATCTTGGTAGTATAAAAGTTTTTCCTTCTGCGAGTGTGACTGTCTTCTCTTGGTTCAATAGAAGTTTATTGCTCCAAACCTTCCCCAAGCCTGACAAGTGAGAAGCTTCCGGACAAGAGGGAATAGGTCCTAGCAATTAATCCTTTACCTAATCCCTCGCTGCTATTTATGAAGTACTAAACCTCTGAGGCCAATACTGCAGGTTCTGGCTTCAGAGGAACTCAGGCAGGTCAACTATAGCAGCAAAGTAATCTAGACTTTTAGATAGTACACGTTTTATTACTGAACAGCAAACCTAAAAATCTCTCAAGATCAAGATTTGCCCCTGCCGACGTTCTTTTGCCCTCTGCTACCTCAAGAGAAAACCAATTCGACAGAAGAACAGATGAGGCAGGGCCCCAGCAAATACATCAGTAACAAAATAAGGACGCGAGATGATACACACACAGTACATTGCATTGCGACCAGCAGGAACAAACAATAAAGTTGCACATCAGAACTTAAATGACCAAATAGCCTGATTTATCTCTTCTAGCACACTCTGGGGCATACAAGATGTCTGAAGAGCTCACACAGATTATAAGGAGGACAGACAAGGAGGCTGTTATAAGGAGGCTGGTTTAAGATTATAAGGAGGCTGGCTGACCTGGAGCAGGATTTGGTGGCTGCCTGGTATAGGACACATTGAATGTGGGCTCCTCAATGAGTGGTGGTGGATACATGCGCCGGCGAATGAAGAAACCGGCTCCACAGCAGAACAGCACACCCATCATCAGCAGGAACCTGCAAAGAACACAGATGTTTCAGAGTTCAAGACATAGGCTGAGGGCAGGCTAGAGAACAAAATGTCTGAGGATTCTCCAGGGGCCCAGAACACCACTCCCCAATGACAAAGCACAGAGATCCAGCAATCTGTGAGAAGCCTCCAGCCATGAGGACATGCAACAAGCTTTGGGTGTCTCTTGATTGTTCCACCTTGGGACCCTTCTCTTGTGGACAACACCAGTAAGATACTCATCCTGCAAACCTCTGAGGTATCCCCAGAGTAGAAGCTACTAACACTGAGAGGCTTTAAGAAATAAAAATAAAAAAATCTGTATCACAGTGGCTACAGGTGATTGGTTTTGAACACAACATTTTAGTTCAAACAGAAGACATTGACAAATCTAGTCTCTGTTATTGTTTCAACATTTCCAATTCTTCACTTCAAAACCACATAAATATACATTTATCCTTCCTAACACCTTTCTACCTTATGAAGTGAACATTTAATAATTAAAAAAGCATCTAGAGCACTTACTTAATAACTAGGGAAATATAGGGAGATAGAGGAACACGGTCATCAAAATAGAAGAACACGAAGAAAACTCCAGGCTGTCACCAAACCTAGATACTAATGCTCATGCCAGCAAGATTCTCCTGAAGGGACCCTGATATTGTGGCCTCTTGTGAGGCTATGCCAGTGCCTGGCAAACACTGAAGTGGATGCTCACAGCCAGCTATTGGATGGAACACAGGGCCCCTAATGGAGGAGCTAGAGAAAGTACCCAAGGAGCTGAAGGGGGATGCAACCCTGTAGGTGGAACAACAATATTAACTAACCAGTACCCCCTGAGCTTGTGTCTCTAGCTGCATATGTAGCAGAGGATGGCCTAATCGGCCATCATTGGGAATAGAGGCCCCTTGGTCTTGCAAACTTTATATGACCCAGCACAAGGGAAGGCCAGGGCCAAGTAGTGGGAGTGGGTGGGTAGGGGAGCAGGGGCGGGGGGTATAGGGAACTTTCGGGATAGCATTTGAAATGTAAATAAAGAAAATAATAATTAAAAAAAATAAAATAAAATAAAAAAATTAAAAAAAAAAAAAGAAAAGAAAAGAAAGAAAACTCCAGGCTGTAACATTGCTGTTTACTCTCCATATTTTGATCCTAATGTCGAACAGGCAAAGGAAGTGTGTGTTTTACAGATAAGACATTGGTCTAAGCCATCTAAGATTCTCTAGTAGATCATCATTAAAGGCCAACTCCAGGCAATACTGATAAATTCTTCTTCAGCTCTGGCCCATGTAACTTTCTAGAACTCCACACAACATGCCCATACTCTGGGTCTCATACACAGCAGGGTTGGTGATAGTTAATGACATCAGATAATATATTAAAAAATGTTGAAGACAGGAGTATATAATGGACCTTTGAGAATAGTAATATGACTATGGAGAAGGCCATCAGTCAGTCAATAGGCACTTACCAGGTAATCTTGGAATACTGAGCAGGAATTTAAAACAGACACAGGCAGAGATGACTCAGGAAAGGGCTGAAATTATAGTCTTTGTGTTCTTCAATTTATTATTTATTTGACAAGTAGCTGTTTGGCACCTTTGATGTTCACAACCCCACAGGGGGTAAAGTAGGTTTGTTGGTTGGTTTTGCCAATTTGACACGAATCCAGACATATTTTGGGAAGAGGGAATATTAATTGAGAAACCATGTCCATCAGATTCTCTATAGGTAAATCTACAGGGTATTTTTTGATTGCTTGATGTGGGAGGGACAAGTGAACGATGGGCAGTGCCACCCCTGGGCAGTTGGACCTGAGCTATATAAAGAAGCAGGCAGAAAAAGCCACAGTGTCCCTTCATGGCATCTGCTTCAGTTCCAGCCCTGACCTCCTTCAGTGATGGAGTATGGCCTGAGAGTTGTAAGATGAACTAAATCCCTTCCTTTCTCCTCAAGCTGCTTTAAGTCACAGTGTTTAATCCCAGCAATAGAAACCCTAAGACAGTAGGCGAGGCCCTTCCTCATACCTCAGTGAACTGCAGTTTTAATAGAAGAGGGGAAAACTGAATGGCAAATGTACACAACTCTTTATCCGTAACAAATGATAAGAAAAATGAAGACTGGAAGAATAGACCTGTGTGATATATTACGTGTATCAAAATTCATCATTTTACTTTAAGTGTATAAGTCACTGCCCTGGGAGATTTACACTAAGATATCAACTGTACATAAGAATGGACAAATAAGTCTAGTGGTAGTAAGCAATCTCAGCACTTGGGAGGCAAAGGCAGGTGGATCTCTGAGCTCTGCTCTACAGAGTGAGTACCAGGACAGTAGTACATAGATAGACCCTGTCTCAAAAAACTCCCCCCAAAACAAAGAAGTATTCTTTTTCAGCCATATTTGAGCTAGGTTCTAAAAGACAGGAAGAGGGAGAACAGGAAGTCTTGTGAGAAGAATGACACAGGTGAAGAGACCTAGGGCACAGCAAGCTCAGTGACGACATGCCAGAGTTGACTCTCGCTGGACTCAGGAAATGGGTTCAGAAGTCTCGAGAAGTCAAGAAACTCATCAGCAAGAATGCTGGAATCACAAAGGGGTCTCTCTTTCTTCCCCCTCCCTCCTTATCCTCCCCCCGTCTGTTCCTCTCCCCCTTTCTCTCTGTGTCTGTCTCTGTCGTTTGTCTATCTGTCAGTCATTGTCTTTCCCCAGTCTCCCTTTCCCCTTCCACTCTTTCCAATCTTTATAAGTACAGTCCTATATCCTTGGCCCATTTTATACTTTTTACTTTCAGGTAGAGTCTCATTACCTTGCTCAAGCTGGCATGAATGCATTCTGTATTCCAAGCAGGCTTTGAACATAGAACTCACCTGCCTTAGCCTCCTAGGCAGCTGAGATTACAGATCAGTGCCACCAGGTCCAGCTGGACTTGCCTCTTAAAGCTAATTATCTTGCCTTCAATGTTAAGTCCCACAATACATATCTGTGTACTTTGGGGAAAGTGTAGAGAGGTTGAATATGCACAAATTCTCTTTCTCAGTTGATGCTGCTGGTCACTCTAACAGGCCTGGCTCTCGGTCTTCACCGTGAGAAAAGGCTAAGATGCTGGCTACCCTGCCAGATGGAACTTTTATCTCCTAGATGAAAGTCGACACTGTACCTTACACTTCAGAAGCAAGCTTAGGACAGAGTCACTTGGCAGGAGGCCAACTTGTGGCTTTGGTATCACACAGTAACAGATCTTTCCTTATTGAAAAATTAGCCTCAGGACATACTCCTAAAAGGGGAGCCGACAAAAGGCCAGGAAAATGAACTGCAAGTTGCCTGGGCGAGAGTTGTGGCAATTAATGGGAAAGTCATTTTCAAAGAATTATGGCCCATATGCAGGTCACACACTCTGGTCTCTTCTGCTGTGCAGCCTAGATCCAAGGACTGACTGGGAGAAGTTGTTTTCATTTTTTAAATGAAGTCAGAAGTAATCCAGTTTCTTTATTTTAATTTGCCTTTTCAATTCCTCTTTTAATGGGGGAAGTTCTCCATTCTGCAATGTCCTGGTGGCTGGCAGCAATGACACAAGACCCTGTGGCCTGGATCCATTCCAGGAGAGATATGGGAACCTGTGTTTGGCAACACGTGTTTACAATGTTCATGAAGGGTACAAACAGCTACAGTTCCAAAATGTGACAACTTAATTCAAACCTTCCCCAACAGGGTGCTCTGTCTGGAACCAGGAGGGGAAGCAGCATTTGGACTGTAAATAAAAACAAAAACAAAACAAACAAACTCTCAGCTTAAGATTTTACAGGTGGCAGGGCTTCCTAAATGCATTCTCCAAACCACAGTACTGGAGCCTAGCACAATCAGAGAAACTTCATCCAGCAACTGATGGGAACAGATACAGACACTCACAAAGATCAGACAGTGCCAGAGGAACCCCAGAGAAGAGGGAGAGAAAGGTCTATAGGAGCCAGAGGGGTCAAGGACACCACAAGAACAAGGCCCACCCAATCAACTAAGCAGGGCTCATAGGGACTCACAGAGACTGAACCAACAAACAAGGTGGGCCTTTATCTATCTATCTATCTATCTATCTATCTATCTATCTATCTATCTATCTATCTATTTTTTGTGGGACTCCCAACAGTGGGAGCAGAGCCTGTCTCTGACTCTTCTGCCTGCTTTTGGGAGCCTTTTCCTCCTACTGGGTTGCCTTGTTCAGCCTTAGTACAAGGGGTAGTGCCTAGTCTCACTGTAACTTGTTATGCCTTGTTTGGTTGATGTCTCTGGGTGGCCTGTTCTTATCTGAAGGGAAACAGAGGAGGTGTAGGCCTGAGAGAGAGAGAGAGAGAAGGACTGGGTGGAGAGGAGCGAGGGGAAACTGCAGTTGGGATGTGATATATGAGAGAAGAATTAAGAAATTAATTAGAAGAAGAGGAAGAGGAGGAGGAGGCGGAAGAGGAGGAAGAGGAGAAGGAAAAGGAGAAAGAGGAGGAAACATACCATTGACTTTTCTCTCACTCAGCCCCAGACCTCTTCCGAATGAAATGCTTATTACTTCATATGCTGGGAACACCTCACTTGAAAGACCTGGTATCTGCCACTCTAAGGCTGCAAGGCAACTGACCTGATCAAGTAATTTACATCCCCAAAGTTCCCCTTTCTGACCCTATACACCCATAGCCCCCTGTGCCTTGTGCACACTCTCCACCCTTCAGTTGTTCTGATTAAAAGGTCAGTTTTGCTTCCAGAGATGCCTGTCTGCTCTTTCTGCATCCATGCCGTGTCTACCAATCTCAATCTAATAGTGACTGTCTAATAGTTACTGAAAGTTGTCCCTTTCAGGAACGTGGTTGCCACAGAAGCCTTTCTACAGAAGTCCTGGAATCATAACCACTAAACGTTTATAGATATGGATCAGCCAAGAGCACTTGTACTTTGCCTAGGGCACATCAGAGTCCATTTCTAGGCCTTCTGGCTACACCTTCAGTTGTAACTTGTGCCACAATTGAAGCTCTGATAACCTAATCAACTCTTTTGGCAGCTGGCGCTCTGGCCTTGTAAGAGCAAAGATATGGGTCTCACAAATGCTTCAGTCTGTGTGAGATACTGCCAAACACCATGCATAGCCTCACTGTTACCCCACCACTAGCAGGTGCCCTAGCCCAGAAATCAAAAGCACATAGATCCCTGTAAGATCTCTTTTCTCTTCTCTTCTCTTCTCTTCTCTTCTCTTCTCTTCTCTTCTCTTCTCTTCTCTTCTCTTCTCTTCTCTTCTCTTCTCTTCTCTTCCTCTCTCTCTNCTCTCTCTCTCTCTCTCTCTCTCTCTCTCTCTCTCTCTCTCTCTCTCTCTCTCTCATTTCTCAACACTCAATTCTGACAAGTTTAACCATCTTCAGAGACATTCCTAATAACCCTAATATACTGCATATAATGCTGCAGACCAACCAGCATACCCATGACTCCTCCTAGGTTTAGGGTTCTTTGCACTATAGTCCTGCCTTTTCAATTGGGCCTCAGAAAGAAGATTCCTAAATGAGGGCATGCCTTGCATCCAGGCCATATGCTGAAGTGTCCTTTGCTGTGTTTCCCTTTTGTTTTCAGATGAACAAATTCTTACATTTGGAAATTTGGGCAGAAAAGTTCATCTTCTCTTTCAGAGTTGTACTTATTTAATTTTAAGTTGGTGTTTTCCCAGTACATAGTGCTGGGTCCCCTAAAGACAATCTCTTTCAATTATATCCTGTGTGTAGAACACCTTCATACCCAGCTGCTCACTGTCCTGTCCTCCCCTCCCTACCCCACTAATCTCTTTCCTGTAATCTTTCACACTGTGTACAGAAATGGTTTTATGTGACTATAAGTAAATCTAGGAAACAACTGAAAGAACACATGTAATGCTTGTCTCAGTCTGGCTTACTTTGATGAATATCTTGATCTTGTGAATGAGAATTCCAGTGAAGAAGCTGTGTCTGGGAGATCAACTAGAACTGCAACAATGTGGAGAGGCTGGAATGTTGCAGGTCCAGAAGCTAATGACCTTATCTTGGGCTAGCTTTAGTGCCTAAATAGCTGTTATTTCTGACCTCTGGGTCAGGACTAACACCCTGTAACGGATAGAGGAAACCCTTCTGGAATGTATTAAATTTATTGGATTCCTACCTTCTACCAACCCAAAAGCTAAGAATGTCATCAGACAGCATGTGAGGCCTACAGAAAAGCTTCTCTTATCTCTCTGATATACCCACCAACACATTTTAAAATTGTTAGGATTCATGACTTCCTTCTGTAAAACTACAAAACGGCATGACAGTTTCCCTTCCCCTTTGTGGAACAGGAGAGAACCTAAAGTACATTCCAGAGGGTTCACCTGAGACCACGGGGAACCTCCCTCACGCCCTTTTAATGATCTCATTGAAAGTAGAGCACAGATCTTCTGAGGCTCTCTGTCTAAACCCATGTTCTCAGTTCTTGGAAACTGTGCATGCACTCCAAGGACAGCGCTTCCTGATGTTGGCTGAGCCCTCTGGTGTATAAACTAGGATCTCTCATGTTGCATTGTGCTAAGTTTCCTTTTTTCCTTAAACTAGTATTGATGTGTCATCATCCACTCTACAGTATGGTTGCTCTTCAATAATCCTCAGTTCAGTTTACCTTCTACAGATTTTAGCAGCCTATGCCTGGGTATTGTGAAATAGGTTAAGAAAGGTCAGGTTGTCCCTTCGGAGCCACATTTGTCTGTAAACAAAAGTCTTTTCAGTTCTCTTGATAAAGTTCCTTACAATGCCACAATGGCCCTCATTTCCCGGTAAGAAAGGGTTGTGGTACATAAAAACAGTTTAGTTCCTCTAAAGCAGTAATTCTCAACCTTTGGATCACGACATCTTTGTTTGAGCAACCCTTTCACAGGGGTCAGATATCAGATATCCTGCTTATCTGATATTTACATTATGATTCATAACAGTAGAAAAATTAGTTATGAAGTAGCAACAAAAATAATTTTATGGTTGGAGGTAACCACAACATAAGGAACTTGTTGAAGGGTCACAGCATTTGGAAGGTTGAGAGTCACTGCTCTAGAGGAATGGCCTTGTGTGATGTTTTACAAGATCAATGGTTACACCATAAAGACCCTCTAGCCTACACTAGGTGTGATATGACTGCAGCTTTTTTTTTTTTTTTTTACTTAAAATACAAACAAACAAGCCTTAATCTCCTTTGTCTCTGCACAAAAATTCTCAGATTAAGTCTACTATTGGTCAGCTGGCTAGAGGACTCACTACGTACTCAACTTAATAAAGCATGATGATATGTAGCTTTTTCACATGGAATATTTCATTGGAGGCTCCATCCAGCGAGATCTCCCACACCAACAGAGGACTCAGCCTTCCTGGCTAAGGAGAAGTTTCAGGTGAGGAGCCTCCTCCAAACAATACAGGACTACTGAAACCAAAAAGGTCTGAATTGACTTCAGTGTTGCCAGACAAAATGGATGAATCCTTCTAAAACCTAAGTCGGAGTACTGAACTCAGGTCTCTTTAGAAAGTTTGGCCAAGAATTTCATAAATTCATTGTTTTTAATAGCTGAGTAGTACTTCACTGAGTAAATGTACCACATTTTCTGTATCCATTCCTCTATTGAGGGACATCTGGGTTCTTTCCAGCTTCTGGCTATTATAAATAAGGCTGCTATGAACATAGT